>NW_026288052.1:750000-841534 GCF_023373465.1 Oncorhynchus keta
TGAGACTGCTAGTCATTCTCAACATATCATAAGCATCCATATCTTTTGTGTTTATCAAACAGACATATTGTACATTGTAAAATTGTTTTTTTAAATTCATTCATTGTGTAATATATTTATGGAACAAAGCTTTTGTGTTTAACCAAATGGTGGGCGTATGGATGAGAAAAGGGACTTATTGTATACGTAGTAGAATAGAATAGATTCAAGTAGAGTAGTAGGGCGGAGACTGGTTGGAGGAATTTCCACTGTCATCCATAGAACTACCTTCTGGAATAACAGACCAAAGTGGAGGACTTTTTCCAGCAAATTCCGTTGAGTTCATTGTCTTCAGATCTGTCCTATGAAGCACCAAGAAAACCCTGTTTCTACCCAGAATTTCTGTATAGATCATTCTAGAACAGTAACGCTCCAGGCTTCCCTCCCCTTATATCATAATAGTGTTTTTGCGGAAGTCATAAGGGGTCGAATCTTCCAAAATGTTGTCTTTTCATTAAGTGACAGACAGGGAGATTTCTAGCCAGTTAGAATATATAGTTTTAGAGGATACATGCCCCGCCCCCTTTAATCTCCAACAACATTCACCATTCATTCAAGTTTAACAAGTGCAAATACTTTTTGTTAGTGTATATTGTTTGTATTTGAACTCCTCTCAGCCCCAGAACCTCTCTGCCTGACACAGCAGAAGTCTGTACAGAGAATAAATATCCTGTCCACATACTGTTCTTACAGACACCTTGACATAGGGACGTTTCGCTGCTCAGTCTAGTTCAACACTACGTATTTGCATGGCGGTGCATTCCATTGATTATAGCATTGGCCGCATAGTCTCCCGGTTGTCTGCTCTTGTACAAGGAAGAGTATTTATCTCCCTCCACATAAGACTAGGACATTCCCCTTGAAACGCATGCAGGGTTGAACAACTAAAAGGTTGTTTAAAGAGCAAAGTTACAGTTCCCCATCATTATCACATGTCAGAGCTTGACACAGTGGAGAGCAAAGTTACAGTTCCCCATCATTATCTCATATCAAGCTTGACACAGTGGAGAGCAAAGTTACAGCTCCCCATCATTATCTCATGTCAAACCTGACACAGTGGAGAGCAAAGTTACAGTTCCCCATCATTATCTCATATCAAGCTTGACACAGTGGAGAGCAAAGTTACAGCTCCCCATCATTATCTCATGTCAACCTGACACAGTGGAGAGCAAAGTTACAGTTCCCCATCATTATCTCATATCAAGCTTGACACAGTGGAGAGCAAAGTTACAGCTCCCCATCATTATCTCATGTCAACCTGACACAGTGGAGAGCAAAGTTACAGTTCCCCATCATTATCTCATGTCAACCTGACACAGTGGAGAGCAAAGTTACAGCTCCCCATCATTATCTCATGTCAACCTGACACAGTGGAGAGCAAAGTTACAGCTCCCCATCATTATCTCATGTCAACCTGACACAGTGGAGAGCAAAGTTACAGTTCCCCATCATTATCTCATATCAAGCTTGACACAGTGGAGAGCAAAGTTACAGCTCCCCATCATTATCTCATGTCAATCTGACACAATCGAGAGCAAAGTTACAGTTCCCCATCATTATCTCATATCAACTTGACACAGTGGAGAGCAAAGTTACAGCTCCCCATCATTATCTCATGTCAACCTGACACAGTGGAGAGCAAAGTTACAGTTCCCCATCATTATCTCATGTCAACCTGACACAGTGGAGAGCAAAGTTACAGCTCCCCATCATTATCTCATATCAAGCTTGACACAGTGGAGAGCAAAGTTACAGTTCCCCATCATTATCTCATGTCAACCTGACACAGTGGAGAGCAAAGTTACAGTTCCCCATCATTATCTCATATCAAGCTTGACACAGTGGAGAGCAAAGTTACAGCTCCCCATCATTATCTCATGTCAACCTGACACAGTGGAGAGCAAAGTTACAGTTCCCCATCATTATCTCATGTCAAGCTTGACACAGTGGAGAGCAAAGTTACAGTTCCCCATCATTATCTCATGTCAAGCTTGACACAGTGGAGAGCAAAGTTACAGTTCCCCATCATTATCTCATATCAAGCTTGACACAGTGGAGAGCAAAGTTACAGCTCCCCATCATTATCTCATGTCAAGCTTGACACAGTGGAGAGCAAAGTTACAGTTCCCCATCATTATCTCATGTCAACTTGACACAGTGGAGAGCAAAGTTATAGCTCCCCATCATTATCTCATGTCAAGCTTGACACAGTGGAGAGCAAAGTTACAGTTCCCCATCATTATCTCATGTCAACTTGACACAGTGGAGAGCAAAGTTACAGCTCCCCATCATTATCTCATATCAAGCTTGACACAGTGGAGAGCAAAGTTACAGCTCCCCATCATTATCTCATATCAAGCTTGACACAGTGGAGAGCAAAGTTACAGCTCCCCATCATTATCTCATGTCAAGCTTGACACAGTGGAGAGCAAAGTTACAGTTCCCTATCATTATCTCATGTCAACTTGACACAGTGGAGAGCAAAGTTACAGCTCCCCATCATTATCTCATATCAAGCTTGACACAGTGGAGAGCAAAGTTACAGCTCCCCATCATTATCTCATATCAAGCTTGACACAGTGGAGAGCAAAGTTACAGCTCCCCATCATTATCTCATGTCAACTTGACACAGTGGAGAGCAAAGTTACAGCTCCCCATCATTATCTCATATCAAGCTTGACACAGTGGAGAGCAAAGTTACAGCTCCCCATCATTATCTCATATCAAGCTTGACACAGTGGAGAGCAAAGTTACAGCTCCCCATCATTATCTCATATCAAGCTTGACACAGTGGAGAGCAAAGCCAAGATCCCTTTGGATCATTTTCATGACGGTACTATAGAAACAGTCAGATCTTCAGAACTAGCAGCCTAATGAGGACATGGGATCTTTGAATTAACAATGAGTTCTATTAGTATTTGATTACAGAAAAAATGACGACATGTATTTGGTCTTTTTTTTCTTCCTCTTCATGTGATTTATTTGGCAAAATGTACTTTTTTTGTAAGTTACTGTAAATGCTGCACTTTACATATGCACCAATAGAGGGCAGACTCCGACAGTATCAGTGGCTGGCATTGGTTCACAGTCAGTCCCATCTCTCTGGAGATGATGCAGATTTTATATGTAAATCTAACTGATTTGTCAAAGATCTGAGCAGATGTTTTAAATGTTATTTGGATGCAAACTGTCACTTTAAAAATTAAGATCACTACATTTTAAACTATCTAGGTTTGGTCTTCAGGGGAAGTAGTAGGAAGGTTGGTTTTAGGTTAAAGGCTGACCCCTGGAATGAAGTGTCTGTGCCGCTGTAGAGAGACCGGTGCTTTTTCAAAGGTGTTATAATTATTATATTATTTTGTTTTCTTTCTTTTATGGCTTCTGTGGAAATGGAACATTTTGGAAATGTGTTGTTTATTATCCATTTTTTGTTGATGATGCTGTAATTATAAAACATATCTGACTGGGGTGAACTTTAATATATGTTGTTGGTTTTGACATTTTGTGTGTTTCAATTTGTTAATTGGTTTGGTGAACACTCAGTGACATGTACACATTTACTGTAATTGAATGTAAGGAGAGACTAACACTGACTTATTTAATTATGTTTCACCATTTATCAATAAGTTAACATTACACACATAAAGAAGTGAATACAGTAATACAGTCAAACCACAATAGATCATTTATAAGGTGAAGTATCATTCCCCCTTTTTAGTGGCACTGCAGCGAATTTGGGCAGTAGCGGGATCCACTACTCACACTGATGGGCCCCCATGATATCAGTGAACAGCCAATCATCTTCCAGGGGCGGGGTCAGAACCTGATGTGGATGAGGGGTGTGAACTGGGGCCGGGAAGGATCTGGCCACTCCCTCATAGGGAATACAACTCTGATTTATATCATCATTCACCAATGAGAAGGTACCATCTTGTTGGGGATAAGACCTCTGAAGGATGTTGGGGTCTGGGAAGTCACAATGGTAGCCTACAGAGGTGGACAGTTGGTTTGGGTTAATATTTAAACAGGTGAACTGCCTATCTGTACCTTGTCTTCCCACAGCGCTCTCCAACATACACTGTGAGCTGTCCTGGCCACTAATGAAGTCTCTTATGGCTGTTACTGGATCGATAGAACATCCGTATCCAGATCCGTATTCATACTGCCCTCCATCACAGTCAATCCTCTCCATCTCAGATCTACCGTCACTCCTGCTGCTGCTGATGTGGAGCATCAACTTCTCTATGAAACTTTCGGATTGGTTCAGATACGTGATGTCATCAACGTGCGCCTTATCACCTAGGCTCCTCTCATCACCAGGATACCCCCAGATGGTCTCTAGATGGGCCGGAGGGTCCCCATCATTCTGTGGTTCAACCTCTGAGTCCCACAGGCTCAACATGTCCATTCTCTGGCTCTCCACTGTGTCACTGTCTGACATATTGTTTTGGGACTGGGAGCAAGCGGAGTTGTCTGCGACCATTGTGACCCCAAAGTCACAGGAATCTAGGGAGAGTCCGGGAGAGAGGGGTGTTGGGTTGAAAGTTGAGGTATCCAAGTTTAGAGGTAGGGCCCTCTGGTTTTGAGTTGGGGCCATGATATTTGAATTTGAGTCGTGTCTGAGTTGTGTTTCATATTTCTCTCTAATGCTGTCTATCCAGCTATAAAGGCTCTCCTCTGAAGTGACATCACAACTGAAGGGTTCTTTGTGAAAGTGTTCCTCCTCTTGTTCTAAGACAATGGTTTTCTCTGATGTTATGGATGATCTATAGTCAGTTGGATTTTCTGTTCTGCCCCACTGTTTATGAGTCATTTGGTATGTTCCTTTACTTGGAGTGTTGCTGTTGGACTGGTCCATTTGGAAATGTTTGGGGTTGAGTCTCCTCCATTGGGCTCCAGGGTCTTTCTGTTCTGTTGCAAGGGCTTCAGTTTCATGTGAACAAAAGGAAAGGTCTGCTTCTGCACTTACAGGAGCTGGAGGGGAGTCTGAGTCAACATGGGGGTTCATTCAGAGGGAGGAGAAAGGACAAAAGCTGAAGATAAGTATAAACATCAGAGGAGCCCAGTTTGCTTAATTTATGCATCAAGTCACCTGGATAATTAAAGAGAGAATACCTTCTTTAGAGGTGCTGTTAGATTGGTCAGTGGTTATTGGCTGTTGTGATGGGGAAGGTGTGTCGCTATTCGCTACCTCCGTTGAGAAGAGGACAGACACAAGCTGGGGATTGGCTGCCTCTATCTCTGCAAACTTCCTGTTTGAGAGAAGGGGCAGTATAACATTTCAGTTTAAGGCATCTTATATTCACTCTCACCAGAAACACTGTACACACACACCTCTGGATCATGTTGTGTAGGAAGCGCCGGTGGTTGACTTGACGTTTGGATGGCCTGTTCTTCTTTGGTCTCTGGAGTGTCCGCATCATGTGGCCTGCTGCTGATGTCACAAAGGTAAAGAGGTCGCGACCCCAGGGAACACCTCGCTCCACCCTGGGTTCAAAGGTCACAGAGTTGGATGGACGCATGGCTGGAAGGAGGAGAAGGGAAGAGACGAGTAACAGGTCTGGGGTATTAATCGGGGATGTGGTGAGAGAGAAGGATGAGGTGGGAGGGGTAACAGAGGTATCAACATTAGGAGAGGGGGATAAGGTCAAATATGAGTTTCCCTAAGTCCAAAGACATTTCTTGTGAGCTTCCCACCATATGGGAGCATATACCACTAGAAGTGGCAGCAGATATGACTTGTAACAGAACCATTGAAATGTGGGAAACTCGTAGTGTAATCTTGAAGGCCTAACTACAATGTCTAAGTTAGAATTATTCACTTTCACATTTTCAGTGGAACACCGCAATGCAACAACAACAAACATGTCAACCTGCATTAGACATGAAATCTGTTGCCATAATTGTGAAACTACAACTTCACTAAGTCTTAAACTGACCTACAGAAACAAAACCCACACAAGTGGGCGGGGCACTCCTGTAACGTATTAGGATATTACATTGGTTTAAAACAATAACCAAAACCCTCTAATAATTGGTCCAGACGACTATTTCCAGGGAAAATGATGTCCAAGGTGTAATTGGAATGATTAAAAAATTGTCATTTAGCAGACAGAATAACGGTTCATGCAGGAATCAAACCCATAACATTCGGGATGCCAGCATCATGCTCCAACAAGCTGGACCATCAAAACCACTTATTAAACAAAAACTATTCTACAATATAGAACAACACAAAGAAAACTCACCTTGGCACTGCTGTGGCTATCTCTAGCTCTGTAGACTGACTCCCAATAATGTGTCAGAAAGAGAGGTTGAGGTACAGATGGAGAGAGGTGGGGTTTCGTGGTTGATTGTGTGTGTGTGTCTGTGTGTGTGTATGTGTCTCAATGAGTCAATGCTGAACGTCACACATCAATCCCCTGCTCTGAGACAGAGCAGCCCGACAAATGAAGAGTGGCTGGGGAAGTGAGGGATGAGAGACAGACAAGAAAGAGGGCAATTATCTGAGAAGTCAACTGCTTGTAGAAGCGTAGGCGCACATCTCCATTGTGAGGAACACTAAAGGCAGCTTGTTAACTACTGAAAGACACAACGCACCAGTTGAGGTACTTAACAAGCTGTTCATTATCACATTTTCTGAGCTCAGAGCTGAGGTGGTTGCTAATGGCACATTGCCCTTTAGGTTCTGCAGAGGTCTGCCCTAGCACTCTATTTTTCATATCTATGGCAGCACAGCGAATGAATAGACTATCCTCACCGCATACCTGAATAACAGGTAGTGTGTGTGTGTGTGTGTGTGTGTGTGTTATATCAAATAGGAAAATCTATAGGCCTCCATCCCAAAGTGGGAGCGGAAATGATTGGCACCATCTTATTCCATGTAATTGGGAGTTTGGGGTGAACTATTCCTTTAAATATATACACTGTGCTTATCATTGTACATTCAACTTACCACATGTAACCAAAGGAGGGAAGTGTGGCTTCAGGAGTGGCATCTATTTTTAGTGCAGCCACATGCGTGAGACCAGGGTCTACTCTGCCTTTGAGAAACGGCATGTTGGTATAGATTTGCTGACTTATACTGTGGACCATTACTTTGGTAAGTGACATCACCCATAACCCTTTTCCAGCAGTAAAGAGTAGGAGTGTGGATCTTTGTTGTCACTATTGGCAGTTTTGCAGCAAGTAGCCACATACACATGGCTATGGCAATGAATGGGAATGTGTTGAGAAACGTAATACCATTCTCCCACCAAAGTCAGTTATAAACACACGATCTGAGCGCATCAGTCAAATGTCCTGCATTTAATAGGCTAGTACAGTAGGCTACTTTAGAAGCATAGTGGTAGTAGCACTGTAGTTTTACCGGATTTAGTTTGATTGGCGGTATTGTACCAGTATGACAACTCTTGCTATTCATCAGATCTGACTAATTCATGTTCTAAACACTACATTCTGTATCCCTCTAGCTCTTTTCCTCCATGTATCCATTCACTCTCCCTCCTGCTTTCCCCATCTGTGCTTTTCTCACATGCTTTCATTGCAAAAGAAGGCTACTAGGTAAAGCCTTATCACACTCCCTCTGACAGAACTTTGACCAGCCAAGCAGACCTCTCTGACCTCTGAGAACCTGCCTCTTATTGGCTGAGAATTCCATTGACCCACCCTTCCGTGTCCTCCAGCAGCAAGCACTGTGAATCTTGTGCCTCTGCCACTGCTGTGTTCCAAGCGGTGGATGAGACAGCTAAGTTGTAAGGTAAGTTGTCTCTCTCTTTGTCTAAAGCAAGGAGTCAGAGTTCAATTTGACAAGGCAAAACAACAAGGTTATTTTGTTTAATTTATCTATCATAGCCCACTGGCTTTGAGGATTGGGTGGGACCTTAGAAAATATGGTGTAATGAAATCAAAAGTCCACTTTTATCCAAAATAAAATTATCATTGAATCTAGCTTGTGATGCTGATAGCCTATAAGTAAGTGAAATATAATTCATTAGTCATAAGGAATGTTTTCTTTCTTATTCCATAATGTTAACACTTTGTTTCTCCCCTGAATTCACCAGTAACCATGAGTCGAGCCTGGGCCTTGTTTAAGGCCCACCCCTACATCAGCAATGTGGTCGGATACACAACCCTGTTCGCATCCGCGGACCTCATACAGCAAAGCATGCTTGGAGGGAAACAGAGTGGAGGATTAAACACAGACGAGGGAACACACACCATCCATGACTCAGAGGGGGCCAAGCTTAACATGGAGGAAACCAATATTTCCACTGGTACTAAAAGTGTCACAACATGGGCTGATATTGACTGGTCCCAGACCGCTCGAGTGGCCTTTGTTGGGTTCTGTTTCCATGCCAATTTCAACTACCATTGGCTGAAGGGGCTGGAGAGGATGTTGCCAGGGGGAGGGGCCAAAAGGGTGTCAGGGAAGGTAGTGCTGGATCAACTGGTTGCTGCCCCCGCTACTATCAGTGCCTTCTTCATAGGTGTGTGTGTGTGTGTGTGTGTGTGTGTGTGTGTGTGTGTGTGTGTGTGTGTGTGTGTGTGTGTGTGTGTGTGTGTGTGTGTGTGTGTGTGTGTGTGTGTGTAAGTTTCACACATCCCCAAGTGCTACATGTGCATGCATGTGTGTGTGTGTATCTGTTGGTGTGATATAACTTTCAATGTGTAAGACTTAAACATTGTTCTATAATATGAGTTACTCTTTTTAAGGTCTTAGTGTATTAGAAAACAAAGAGGACCCATTGGAAAACTGGAGGGAGAAATTCTGGACTTCATACAAGGTAAGGATGCAGAGCATGAATTAGTTGCTGAAGGAAGAGAGGAAAGTCTAGGTCACCACAACCACATTAATGGTCTCTCTGTCTCCCTCTCTTTTGTTGTGTATGACAGACTGGAGTGGTGTACTGGTCAACAATGCAGGTAGAAACAATAACAACACATTATATGCATACACACACACACACACACACACACTGATCTCTCTCTCTCTCTCTCTCTCTCTCTCTCTCTCTCTCCCCCCTCTCCCTCTCTCTCTCTCTCTCTCTCTCTCTCTCTCTCTCTCTCTCCCTCCCCGCTCTCTCTCTCTCTCTCTCTCTCTCTCTCTCTCTCAGGCATTGAATTTCTCCCTGGTTCCCCCAGTTGCTCGTACAGTGTTTGTGGGTGGCATCACGCTGGTGTGGACAGTATTCCTGTGCCATTTCAGACAGCAGAAAGATGATACACAAACCAAACCCCCCTCTCACTGATATGGATGCTATTGGATAAATTGTGACAATTATTTAATTGAATAGCTTTTATGTGCTGCATGCTTATAACTTGATTAAAGTAGTTATTTTAAAGAATGTGTTTTTCATCTTTGATCAATGGCCTAGCAGTTAAGAGCGTTGGGCCACTAACTGGAAGGTCGCTGGTTCGAATCCCCGAGCCTACTAGGTGATACACCTGTTGATGTGCCCTTGAGCAAGGCACTTAACCCTATTTGCTCCTGTAAGTCCCTCTGGATGAGAGCATCTGCTAAATGAAAGCAAAATATATATATATTTACACAGTTGAAGTCGGAGCCAAATACATTTAAAGTTTTTCACAGTTCCTGACATTTAATAAGAGTAAAAATGATCTGTCTTAGGTCAGTAAGGATCACCACTTTATTTTAAGAATGTGAAATGTCAGAATAATAGTAGAGATAATAATTTATTTCAGCTTTTATTTCTTTCATCACATTCCCAGTGATTCAGAAGTTTACAAACTCAATTAGTATTTGGTAGCGTTGCCTTTAAATTGTTTAACTTGGGTCAAATGTTTTGGGTAGCCTTCCACAAGCTTCCCACAATAAGTTGGTGAATTTTGGCCCATTCCTCCTGACAGAGCTGGTGTAACTGAGTTAGGTTTGTAGGCCTCCTTGCTCGCACATGCTTTTTCAGTTCTGCCCACAAAGGTTCTATAGGATCGAGGTCAGGGCTTTGTAATGGCCACTCCAATACCTTGACTTTGTTGTCCTTAAGCCATTTTGCCACAACTTTGGAAGTATGCTTGGGGTCATTGTCCATTTTGGAAGACTCATTTGCAACCAAGCTTTAACTTCCCGACTGATGTCTTAAGATGTTGCTTCAATATATCCACATAATTTTCCATCCTCATGATGCTATCTATTTTTTGAAGTGCACCACACCCTCCTGCAGCAAAGCACCCCCACAACATGATGCTGCCACCCCCGTGCTTCACAGTTGGGATGGTGTTCTTCGGCTTGCAAGCCTCCCCCTTTTTCCTCCAAACATAAAGATGGTCATTATGGCCAAACAGTTCTATTTTTGTTTCATCAGACCAGAGGACATTTCTCCAAAAAGTATGATGTTTGTCCCCACGTGCAGTTGCAAACCGTAGTCTAGCTTTTTTATTGTGGATTTGGAGCAGTGGCTTCTTCAGGTTATGTCGATATAGGACTTTTACAGTTGATATAGATACTTTTGTACCTGTTTCCTCCAGCATCTTCACAAGGTCCTTTGCTGTTGTTGTGGGATTGATTTGCACTTTTCGCACCAAAGTACTTTCATATCTAGGAGACAGAACGCGTCTCCTTCCTCAGCAGAAATACATCCACAGGTACACCTCCAATTGACTCAAATTATGTAAATAATCAGAAGCTTCTAAAGCCATGACATAGTTTTCTGGAATTTTCCAAACTGTTTAGGCACAGTCAACTTAGTAAACTTCTGACCCACTGGAATTGTGAGACAGTGAATTATAAGTGAAATAATCTGTCTGTAAATTGTTGGAAATATTACTTGTGTCATGCCCAAAGTAGATGTCCTAACCGACTTGCCAAAACTATAGTTTGTTAACAAGAAATTTGTGGAGTGGTTGAAAAACGAGTTTTAATGACTCCAACCTAAGTCAAATCAAATCAAAGTTTATTTGTCACATGCGCCGAATACAACAGTGAAATGCTTACTTACAGGCTCTAACTAATGGTACGTGGAAAAAAGGTGTGTGTGTGTGTGTGTGTGTGTGTGTGTGTGTGTGTGTGTGTGTGTGTGTGTGTGTGTGTGTGTGTGTGTGTGTGTGTGTGTGTGTGTGTGTGTGTGTGTGTGTGTGTGTGTGTGTGTGTGTGTGTGTGTGTGTGTGTGTAGGTAAGTAAAGAAATAAAACAACTGTAAAAAGACATTTAAAAAAGAGTAGCAAGGATATATACAGACACCTGTTAGTCAGGCTGATTGAGGTAGTATGTACATGTAGGTATCGTTAAAGTGACTGTGCACATATGATGAACAGAGAGTAGCAGAAGCGTAAAAAGAGGGGTTGGCGGATGGTGGGACTCAATGCAGATAGCCCGGTTAGCCAATGTGCAGGAGCACTGGTTGGTCGGGGCCAATTTAGGTAGTATGTACATGAATGTATAGTTAAAGTGACTATGCATATAAGATAAACAGAGAGTAGCAGCAGCGTAAAAGATGGGTTGGGGGGGGCACACAATGCAAATAGTCCGGGTAACCATTTGGTTACCTGTTCAGGAGTCTTATGGCTTGGGGGTATAAACTGTTGAGAAGCCTTTTTGTCCTAGACTTGGCACTCCGGTACCGCTTGCCATGCGGTAGTAGAGAGAACAGTCTATGACTGTTTGGCTGGGGTCTTAGGGCTTTCCTCTGACACCACCTGGTGTAGAGGTCCTGGATGGCAGGCAGCTTTGCCCCAGTGATGTACTGGGCCATACGCACTACCCTCTGAAGTGCCTTGCGGTTGGAGGCCGAGCAGTTGCCATACAAGGCAGTGATGCAACCGGTCAGGATGCTCTCGATGTTGCAGCTGTGGAACCTTTTGAGGATCTCAGGACCCATGCCAAATCTTTTCAGTCTCCTGAGGGGGAATAGGCTTTGTCGTGCCCTCTTCAGGACTGTCTTGGTGTGTTTGGACTAATCTAGTTTTTGTTGTTGATGTGGACACCAAGGAATTTGAAGCTCTCAACCTGCTCCACTACAGCCCCGTCGATGAGAATGGGGGCGTGCTCGGTCCTCCTTTTCCTGTAGTCCACAATCATCTCCATAGTCTTGGTTATGTTGAGGTATAGGTTGTTATTCTGGCACCACCCGACCAGGTCTCTGACCTCCTCCCTATAGGTTGTCTCGTCGTTGTCGGTGATCAGGCCTACCACTGTTGTGTCGTCAGCAAACGTAATGATGGTGTTGAGTCGTGCCTGGCCATGCAGTCGTGGGTGAACAGGGAGTACAGGAGGGAACTGAGCACGCATTCCTGGGGAACTCCAGTGTTGAGGATCAGCGTGGCAGATGTGTTGCTACCTACCCTCGCCACCTGGGGGCGGCCTGTCAGGAAGTCCAGGATCCAGTTGCAGAGGGAGGTGTTTAGTCCCAGGATCCTTAGCATGGTGATGAGCTTTGAGGGTACTAACGTGTTGAGATGGATCTGTTACTTGAACTCTGTGAAGCATTTATTTGGGCTGCAATCTGAAGTTCATCGTCTGCAGCAAATAATTGTCTGCAGCAGAGGTAACTCTAGGTCTTCCTTTCCTGTGGTGGTGCTCATGAGAACCAGTTTCATCATAGTTTATGGTTTTTGCGACTGCACTTGAAGAAACTTTCAAAGTTCTTGAAATTTTCCGCATTTACTGACCTTCATGTCTTAAAATAATGATTGACTGTCATTTCTCTTTGCTTATTTGAGCTGTTCTTGTCATAATTTGGACTTGGTCTTTTACCAAATAGGGCTATCTTCTGTAAACCACCCCTACCTTGTCACAACACAACTGATTAGCTCAATGGCATTAAGAAGGACAGAAATTCCAGAAATGAACTTTTAACATAGTTAAATAAAGGTTAAATAAATAAAAACAAGGCACACCTGTTCATTTAAATGCATTCCAGGTGACTACCTCATGAAGCTGGTTGAGAGAATGCCAAGCGTGTGCAAAGCTGTCATCAAGGAAAAGTTGGCTACTTTGAAGAATCTCAAATATAAAATGTATTTTTAATTTTTTTTCAACACTTTTTTTGGCTACTACATGATTCCACATGTGTTTTTCATAGTTGTGATGTTTTCACTATTTTTCTACAATGTATAAAATAGTAAAAATAAAGAAAAACCCTTGAATGAGTAGGTGTGTCCAAACTTTTGACTGGTACTGTATATATGAGAAATGTTTTTTTTTCTTCTCAAAGCTGGAGCTATGAATTCTGACACAAAACATACTTATTTAAATATTTTATAAAGTTAAAAAATTAAGAGCCTGAGAAATTACAAGAAGAGAAGTGAGTTCACTTTTCTGTTTGGTTAAGAAAATTGATTATTAATTGTATGTAAATCACATGATAAAATATGTATTTATTGGTTAGAAAGTTACTTCACACTAGCCTATACACAAATGATGAATGGATCAAATTAATTAACGAATAGAATCATATAAAATATAAATATAATGACTTTTTGACGACTTGATGATCACACAGGAAGTAATAGCAGAACAGCCAACGAAAACGCGTGTGACCTCCGCAATCGCGGAGAAGTCTTTATCGCGAGACAGCGACTCTTCCTTTTCCCTTTCCCTTCTGAGTCCAAGATGGTAGGTACAGTTTATGAAAACATCGTTAACTGATTTGATAATCTGAGTCCATCCTCACTTTTACAGTAGCACAACTCAACCATTTCCATGTATCTAATTGCCTTGATGTCTTTGGTTTGAATTCCGGATGGTATTGACATACTATTTGGCGTTTTAACGATACGGTTCAGTCCTTCACTACCGGTGGTTAGCGTCACAATAGTTGACTTGCTACCGGGTATTCTCACTAATTCCCGAAAGACGGCGTGTAACTGAGACACAAGATATTGAAATACTGGTACTGCTTTTCGAGAAATGTCGGTAACTTTTGTATCTTCGTTTTGAGACTTCTCCAAAATAGATTGTATCGGCTACCTGACTAGGTAGATGGCCCTAATTGAAAACGTGCCATTTGACCAGTGTTGGTGAACTATGCTACTTAACGTTACTTCGCTGGATCGCTAGTTAGCCGCTGTGTATGAGACTAACGTTATGCTTCACGGTATGCTGCCAAATTCAAGTTAGGTATGAATGATTTGGGTGCTGTTTAGGTATGAGTTACACTGTAACGTTAGTAGACGTGATCGATCGTTTGAGGTCTAGCCATAAAGCATAGGGTTCAGAAAACATGCAAAGGTACATTTTCATGGCACAGTGATCAGCAATGTCATTAACACTGTAACTAATAATTATGTTTTTAATTGATCGGCGCGTGAATGGCAAGTTCTCATGTATTTACCTGCACCATCTTTTCACAGGGAGTTGACATCCGACACAACAAGGACCGTAAGGTGCACAGAAAGGAGCCCAAGAGTCAGGATATCTACCTGAGGCTCCTGGTCAAGGTAAGTGTCGCAACCTTTATACATTAAGGCATTGCCATGTAAACAAGTAGTCTGACAACTAAGTTGTTGATTTCCCATCTTGATGTTAGACCTTTTTTGGTTAATTGTAAAATCTATGCAGCACATAGCTCAGAGTAACCCTTGTTAACATTTTACATTGAGTAGTCAATACTTTCTACTTAATAAATGTTTATGTTCTCGTCTCCACAGCTGTACAGATTCCTGGCACGTCGTTCCACTGCTCCCTTCAACAAAGTGGTCCTCAGGAGGCTCTTCATGAGCAGGACCCACAGGCCTCCGATATCGGTGTCTCGCATGGTGAGTTACATCAAATTGCTACAATCAACTCAATTGAATGGCAGTCAAGTTCACAGATTCAAAGACCTAAGAGGGCAACAGTACAATTGGGAGGACAACTTCAGCTGGTACTCCTGCTTATGCTTGTTGCGCTACAATGCTTTATTGTTGTTGGGTTTTTTTACACTTCCTTGCTCAAACATTCTAGTTATGATTCTCTTTTGACTGTTGACTCTTATGTCATGGTTAATTTCCCTTCTGATGATTTGGTACCTTTTCAGTGAGCTGGAGATCTTTCCACCTCTTACGTGGCTTCTTGAACATGTCCTAGTTGGGGTGGCAGGTAGCCTAGTAATTTAAGAGCATTGGGCCATTAACCGAAAAGTCGCTGGTTCCAAGCCCACTAGGTGAAAAGTCTGTCATGCACTTATTTCTCCTCTAAGTGTCTCTGAATAACAGCATCTGCTAAATTATTTAAATCTATTGGCCCAGTTTCCCAAATGCATCTTAAGACCCAAAACTGTCGTTACTATACAATTGGACTTGAAACTGCTCGTTATTTACAGTGTCCGTTGTTGGATGCCTTTTTTTGCTCATCTGCGTCACTTTATACAGATCTCCGCTGAACATGGAATCTAGATGTTTCTGACCGCAGATAACTTCAGAACAAAGTTGACTACAAATACAAAGTTGCAAATGTCTTTATTGTTACAAATGAGCAAAGGATTTTTTAGAAAATTTAAAAATCTTGCAATGGAAACCGAGATGACCGCATTAAAACGGGCTACGGGAGATATAAGTGGAATCACTGAGTGGTCATGACTTCAAAACCAACTTAAACGCTGATGATGTCATACTAACACTGTCAAATCCCAGCTGTACGATACCAAGGGCAATACAGCTCATTAGGGATGATGTTAACCTGGTTCCACTAGTGGAACCCCTCGCCAACAGCCAATGAAATTGCAGGATGCCAAATACAAATCAACATAACTCTCATAAATCCAATTTCTCAAACATACAAGTATTAGGCACCATTTTAAAGACAAAATTCTCGTTAATCCAGCCACAGTGTCTGGTTTAAAGCGAAAGCTCCATAAACGATTGTTAGGTCACCACCAAGTCACAGAAACACCCAGCCATTTTTCCAGCCAAATAGGAGTCACAAAAAGCACAAATAGAGATAAAATTAATCACTAACCTTTGATCTTCATCAGATGACACTCATAGGACTTCATGTTACACAATACATGTATGTTTTATTCGGCGCTCAGAGCCCAAAAACAGCCAAAAGAAATATCCGCCATGTTGCACAGTCAACATTAGTCGGGAATGGCGTTATAAATATTCACTTACCTTTGATCTTCATCAGAATGCACTCTCAGGAATCCCAGTTCCACAATAAATGTTTGATTTGTTCGATAAAGTTAATAATTTGTCCAAATAGCTTCTTTTGTTCAGGCGTTTGGTAAACAAATCCAAACGCGCGTTCAAGTCCAGCCGAACGTCGGACGACAGGTTAAAAAAAAATATTTTACAGGTCGTAGAAATTTGTCAATATAAGTATAGAATCAATCTTTAGGATGTTTTTATCATAAATGTTCAATAATGTTCCAACCGGAGAATTCCATTGTCTGTAGAAAAGCAATGGAACGAGAGCTACCTCGTGTGAATGCACGTGACTGAGATCGAGGCTGCTGCCAGACCTCTGACTCAATCAGCTCTCATTCGCCCCCCTTCACAATAGAAGCCTGAAACAACGTTCTAAAGACTGTTGACATCTAGTGGAAGCCTTAGGAAGTGCAAAATGGCCCATATCCCACTGTATTCGATAGGGGCTGAGTACAAAATCAACAAACCTCAAGAGTTCCCACTTCCTGTTTGGATTTCTTCTCAGGTTTTTGCCTGCCATATGAGTTCTGTTATACTCACAAACATCATTCAAACAGTTTTGGAAACTTCAGTGTTTTCTATCCAATACTAATAACAATATGCATATATTAGCATCTGGGACTGCGTAGGAGGCAGTTTACTCAGGGCATGCTTTTCATCCAAAAGTGAAAATGCTGCTCCCCTTCAATTCCCTCAGTACTGGTTTAAAGAGATGTGTAGTTTATTTCCTGGCTTATTGTGGAAAGATAAGAAACCAATAATTAACCATAAACTGTCCATGTCAAGAAGCAAGTGTGGATTAGCTGTTCCTGTTTATTTGTATTACTTGTCTTGTGACAGTAATTTGATCTCTATATCATCATTATGGTATTACCCCAAGTGCTACTGTAAAATGACCAACTTGAGTTTTCATGTGACGTGGCAAAGATACTTCATAAAGGTTATCTATGAAGCATCCCTCATTTCCAATATGGAACAACCCCTTGTTTACTACAGGGAGAAAGACATTGGCTAATATTACCTGGCTATGCCAAAACATCAGTCAGGTGGGGCAAGTCGTAAGGGATGGTGATGTCAAACCGTTTTAAAGAGTTGATAGCAGAGTTTGGCTTGGGCATTTCTACCTTATTTGCAACTCAAATCAATAATCTAATTACTCATGGTGTTGATGTGGGATCTAAAAGTGATGGACAACAAACTAAGGGGTGTTGCTAATGGGAAAGGAACGGTTTCCACCTTATACAAGCTGGTTGGTCTCTCCTCCCCGAACAGCAACATCCCTACTCCGTCACATTGGGAACAGGGCTTGTGTGTATCTCTCACCGCAGTAGAGTGTCAGGTATAAAATGATTCCAATGGTCTTACATAGGCTTATATTACACCTCACAGGTTTTTTAAAAATGGATCAAAGCCTTTCAGAATTGTGTTGGCATGGCTGCGGTGAGGTTGGTACAAAAATGCATATTTTATGGAAAAGTCCAGCTGTCAGAAGATTTTGGACTGCGGTAGATATGTTGTCTGTCCTTTAGTGTGACTGCTAGGAAGTAGGGTGGACAATATACAACCTAGAACCATGCAACATATCACTGTACTGGCCTTCCTATCAGTCAAACCAACAATACTTCTGAATTGGAGAGTAGAGGCCGACCGATTATGATTTTTCAACCCCGATACCAATTATTGGAGGACAAAAAAAGCTGCTACTGATTAATCGGCCAATTTTTAAAATGTATTTGTAATAATGACCATTACAACAATGCTGAATGAACACTTATTTTAACTTAATCAATAAAATCAATTTAGCCTCAAATAAATAATGAAACATGTTCAATTTGGTTTAAATAATGCAAAAACAAAGTGGTGGAGAAGATAAAGTGCAATATGTGCCGTGTATAGTTTTTTAAAAAGCTAACGTTTAAGTTCCTTGCTCAACATGAGAACATATGAAAGCTGGTGGTTCCTTTCAACATGAGTCTTCAATATTCCAAGGTAAGAGGTTTTAGGTTGTAGTTAATATAGTATTTATAGGACTATTTCTCTCTATACCAATGATGACATCTTATTTGGTGCATTAGTATTGGGTTAGCATTAGACAAAACTGTCTAAATATTTGTAGTCAAGTGGTAATATCCCGCTAGGATCTGATCTGTCGTCAGTATGATTTGAATGGAGAAAGTTGATCTGAAAGCTGCACTGCCTTTCTTTTGTTCCGATCAGTATTGAGGCAGCTCCAACCATGCACTTTGCAAACGTTCTCTCAGCGTGGTGTTTTTGGGAAACTCTTGTTACATATTCGCCAGTTTGTAGGAACGATGCATCAATTAACCCTTGTTAGCCCAATTTCCATTGCTATCGGGAAACCGGGACAATGTCCTTCCAGATTTATTGATATGAATACACAGCTAAGTGAAAGCATCTTCGTATTTATCTTTACTGTGTGGCGGTTGTCCCTCTTCTGAACTATTTGCCGTCCTTTTCAGATCCGTAAGATGAAACTGCCTGGTCGTGAGAACAGAACCGCAGTTGTCGTGGGAACCGTCACTGATGATGTCAGAATTCAGGATATCCCCAAGCTAAAGGTAAAGGTTGTTTTAACTTACTAGATGCCTGTTTGGGTCAGGCTTTTGCTCTAGCACTAACATCTGGTTTAACCTGGGGTGTATTTATTGCTGAAAATGTTTAAGAGCCAAATGGAAGCAAAACTAGCGTTTTTATTGGACAAGTCGGGTAGGTCCCTTCCCATTCCCTTTGCTTCCATTTTAAGAAATGTTTTGCAACAATCGGTGGAGTAAATACACCCCTGCCTATTTTGACCTGGTGTTGGGCTACAACAAAAGCCTTCCCACCCTGTAACTAGGTAGCTCTTCTGGACTAGGGTTAGACTACTTCACTGAAAATGAATTAAGTGTTAACATGAGTTGCTAAACGTGCTCTGTTCTCCCTTCCCTCAGGTGTGCGCTCTGAAGGTGACTGACGGCGCTCGCCGCAGGATCCTGAAGGCCGGAGGTCAGGTCATGACCTTTGACCAGCTGGCTCTGGCTGCCCCCAAAGGACAGGGCACCGTTCTGCTGTCAGGTAAGAACACTACTAGTTTAACAATGTTCAAGTTTAAAGTTATGCTGGGAATATTCTGTTGTACCTTTGCTCTACAGTCCTGTTACTGTTATCACCGCCACAGTCAGATTATTTCTAAACCATGCGTATTTCTACAATTTCTCTTAAATCTAACCTTAACTATACTGCTAACCTAAATCTGCCTAAATTAAGGCTAAAAAGCTACTTTTGTGTTCATTTATTTTTACATCATAGGCAATTTTGGCTTTGTGGCTATTGAGTAGTGACAGTCCTGTTACTCTGGTCTGAAACTCACTTGTTTTCCTTCTTTCAGGACCCCGTAAGGGCAGAGAGGTGTACAGGCATTTTGGAAAAGCCTGTGGAACCCCCCACAGTCACACCAAGTGAGTATTGTACCCCTTTCATGAGATTGCTGCTCTCCTAGGGTTTCATTCAATCTCTATCAATTTCGAGAATGTTTTCCAAATTGTTTGACAAGTTCGTTCCAGTTTGGTTTTCACTGAAAATCACCAATGTTTTTAAACGGAGGACACTTTCTGAATATTGAGAACATTGATAAGATGTTTTGTTAGTACGGGGGCTTGTTGTGGAGAGCCCTACTTTAGAATGAGGATATTAGGTGTGCATTGTGTAGAGAAGGACAAACATGTTTCTCTTATTATGTAGAAACAATTGTCAGTTTGTCTGCAGTGTTCTAATCTATATGTTGCACCTGACTGAATTAGCCCCTGAGCCCAGTGTTAAAAAACGGCAATCGGATTGAATTGTTAGAATTTAGTATTTCAAAACTGGTAAATGAGATTTGGATCCTCTGTATAGGGATTTGGATTTTGTAATCCAATCTGACCTTTAATCAGGATCATTTGTTTTTTGTTTTTCAAACCTCAAAAGGCAGTGATTAGGGTTGTATTAGATGGTGATCATCCTGATCCCACTGGAAGGGTGCATTCAGGGTGGGTTTATAAAGGCACTACAACCAAGATATGTCAATATAACTAAGGTGAGGAGGTTTACATCTGAATTAATTTGACTGCAGTATAGGTACTGAATGTGGCAATTTGTTTGTATTGAGAAGTGTCAAATACAGGTATGATTTCAAAATAGGTCATCCACGTGAATCATGTAGATCTGAACTAAATTTGGGGGGGGTGTACATGTTAGCCGTGATGGTGTGCAGACAGTGATGGTCCTTCTATTATGTTGGATTAATTCATATTTTCATTTCGCTTGTAAGAGCACAGGCCAGTCTGATTAGGCTTTGCGGTTATGTAGACTGAGAGACACTACCATAAAGGAGAAAGTCACGCGTGCGACTTTACATCGTTGAAAATCACGAGTAACAAAAATGTTGTTGTGTTTTTGGGCCCTCGCCAGTTTGTGTCCCTGAAAGTAAATGCATGTACCTTTTTGATTCCGTGTTTAATCGTCACCTACAGGGGTTGCAGGTGTAATTGCAGGATACAGTAAAAATCTTACGGTACAAGTAGCACAAATCTTATATAAATACAAATGGCACTATATACATTAGTTTACTCCTCTCGGTTTCCCTCTGACAGTTTAGTGGTAGTGCCATAACCTGTCCAGTAGATGGCGAGGGGTAGGTAGGCCTGTTCAAAGCACTGAACATCTGGATTCAGTGATCTTGAAGTTGTGGCGTCTTGAGCAGAATGATCCATCTGATTTATTTTCTATTTATTTTTCAAAAATGTCTTGAATTGCAAAACGGAGGATTCCAGAATCCGGATCATTCTGATCCAAATAAAACATTTATTGGTGTAGAGAAATTTGTTGGGACTTAATGTTTATTTACGAAATATTAAAGATATATACACCTGGGTTCCACTAGATTCACTTTCTCCAACCCAGTTATATCATATCATTGATTACTTCAAGGAACGGAGAAGGAAAAATGCATAATTTAAATACATTAGGCCTAGCTGTACTTTGCTGGTTTTGTCCCCAGACTTGCTTTGTTTTACATTGAGTTGGACAATGCACATAATCAACATTAATGCAAATGTGCCAGATTTGCATTATCTGCAGAATCTAGGAAGTTGTTTGAAACACTTATAAACACTGAATTAATGGCATATCTCTTCTCTCCCTCAGGCCCTACATTCGCTCCAAGGGCAGGAAGTTTGAACGTGCTCGTGGGCGCAGATCCAGCCGTGGATACAAGGCCTAAAGGCTTTTTTTGTTTTCCATGGAATCTGATACAAATAAAGATAGCAATACAAAATGAATCAATGTCTCTCCATATTTTTTTTTAGCTTTGTTGCGCTTGCGTAGTACTTCACTAGGTAGACATTTTCTTGTGTAAACCTGATGGACAACTTGAATCAAGCTACTGTTACTATTCACTCCTAGACCGTTTTATAACATGTAGTACAATTAATAATTGTTTTTCAATGTCTTGTGTAATATTTTTATTTAGACAGGTGATGAGTGCATTGGAAGCATGGACAGTCTAGCCTAGACCGTATTGACTAGACTGATTGAGTCCAGTCTTGTCCTCAGTAACTTTCAGTCGATCATGACACTATCTGTGGCCTCCACAATGCGGTGCACTGGCGCAGTTAACTATTGGAGAATGTCGGTAGGTCCAGAATGTCTTTCCTTATCAGGATTGGACTTCCTCCCCGCCGCTCAAACTATCCAGTCCTCCGGTGTTTCATACACGCTTCCTGGAGGATAACCACGGGCGTCCTACGGAACAAGCAAGCCGGGGAGGTAGAATGAGGTAATTACGAGTTTAAGTCTACAGTTAATATTCCCACGGTTATTATTTTACCAATTGAGTATTAAATATGTACGTTACCTCCTAGCTAGCCAGCATATTGTTGCTAGCTGACGTTAGTGAAATGACATTGTTTAGCAAGCTAATGACAAAATGATGGCTAGCGCCTCGCTGCTAACGTAAGATATTGTGGCTAGAGTTTTTAGCCAGGATAAACAACCAGTTGCGTTTATAACGTTCTAGCTAGCCAATACATCATTTAACAGCATTGTTTGCTAGCATGCTATCCACTACTGTAACAAGTTGGGATATCTCATATTGTCTAGCTTGCTGCTAACCCCAATTGAACGTTAACTGCTTTGTATACTGTATTCCCTGGCGATGACTACTGTAGCGACCATTCAACACACCATGGATAACTATAACATTTTGAAACGTCCGACGTAACTAACTAGCTTGTAAGAGTCACACACAGACTGCTGAACAATGATCAATATTCCTAACTAACGTTAACTAGCTAACTGTAGTTAACGCTTGTCATTTGCTAACGTTAGAACGCTACGAAACTAGTAGCTCGGTGGCTTCATTCTCTAAGCCAACGTTATTTGTCCGTCGCTCTATCTATCATGCTAGCTAGCCACTTGAGAAAGGATCACACATTTCTAATCAATGTTGTGTGCAAGACTGCCAAATGGATCCTGAATGTTCCGAGCACGGTCATAGTAAAACCAAATTAGAGCGGCGATACCCGCCACCCTGCAAATGCACCAAGGTACCCGCACGAGCAAATGCATTTTTCTTTAATCAGAGGCTGCATATCTGCCAAGTCTTGATTGTGCCAGCACCTTAGATAAAGGTAATCGACTGAACGTAACAGTTCATACTTCAAGGGAAGCCTCTTATGGGTCCGTTTTATATAGCCTATGATGGCTGAATCTGAATGATAGACACTTTCCTCGAATTAAAAGTTTTCCAGGTTACATGTTAACCAGCACATTGTGTTTTCAGTCCATAGTATTTCACTAGTAACAATGTAAAGAAGCAATTGGTGATGGACGACTGAGTAAACTATATTTGAAGGTAGCTACAAAGTATCCCTGCCGAAACCAGTCCTGGGCAAGAATCTGTCTAGTAGGCTAATCCGTCAATGAATCATACTTCCACTGGTTACAAATTGTGAAAGAGAGTAAGTAGACTCAAGACTGTCTGGATAAACGCCATCTGTCAATGTGTCCACCAAACTCTGTTAATTTCATTAGGTATATGTGGTAATTAACCAGTTCATTTACCCCAAATTAGGTTGTCGCATCAGTGAGCACAGATGTCAGGAACGTGTGATTTCTAAATCAGCGTGGTTTAGCCATCATGGCATGACTTCAAGGAATCCTAGACATGGGGATAATGCATGCACACAGATTGCCTAATCCAGTTTGAACCACAATCTCTCACGAGTTTGCTGCCCTGCTTTCACTTCTGCAACTGGCCAAAGAGTCACTCACCTTTTGGAACAATATAAAACTGTATCGACTGTGAAACACACATACGCACCACTCTAAACTTAGAAGCAGGACATGTGGAGAGGACATGGTGAGGGAGCCTGTCTTAGTCACTCGCCTGGATTGTTGGAAAAGTTTATTTGAAAGTCATTTCCTCGTTTTCTACTGTTCTATTGTTTTCATAATGGCTGCCTTACAAGGTGCTACTGCACATGTTTTTGTCAACGAAACATTAAGGTACTTTTGGATAGAGTGCCATTGATACTAGAGCAGGGACGATAAATGGATTTTTAAAATTGAACCTTTATTTAACCAGGTAGGCTAGTTGAGAACGAGTTCTAATTTGCAATTGCAACCTGGCCAAGATGAAGCAAAGCAGTTCGACACATACAACAACACAGAGCTACACATGGAATAAACAAACATACAGTTTAAAAATCTATATACAGCATGTGCAAATGAGGTAGGATAAGGGAGGAAAGGCAATAAATAAACCATGGTGGCAAATTAATTACAATATAGCAATTAAACACTGGAATGGTAGGATGTACAGAAGATGAATGTGCAAGTTGAGATACTGGGGTGCAAAGGAGCAAGATAAATAAATAAATACAGTATGGGGATGAGGTAGATTGGATGGGCTATTTACAGATGAGTTATGTACAGGTGCAGTGATCTGTGAGCTGCTCTGTCAGCTGGTGCTTAAAGCTAGTGAGGGAGGTAAGAGTCTCCAGCTTCAGAGATTTTTGCAGTTCGTTCCAGTCATTGGCAGCAGAGAACTTGAAGGAGAGGCGGCCAAAGTAGGAATTGGCTTTGGGGGTGACCAGTGAGATATACCCGCTGGAGCACGTGCTATGGGTGGGTGCTGCTATGGTGACCAGTGAGCTGAGATAAGGCCCCTGACTTTCCCTAGCAGAGACTTGTAGATGACCTGGAGCCAGTGGATTTGGCGACGAGTATGAAGCGAGGGCCAGCCAACGAGAGTGTACAGGTTGCCGTGTTGGGTAGTATATGGGACTTTGGTGACAAAACGGATGGCACTGTGATAGACTGCATCCAATTTGTTGAGTAGAGTGTTGGAGGCTATTTTATAGATGACATCGCCAAAGTCGAGGATCGGTAGGATAGTCAGTTTTATGGGGGTATGTTTGGCAGCATGAGTGAAGGATGCTTTGTTGTGAAATAGGAAGCTGATTCTAGATTTAATTTTGGATTGGAGATGCTTAATGTGAGTCTGGAAGGAGAGTTTAAAGTGTAAACAGACACCTAGGTATTTGTAGTTGTCCACATATTCTAAGTCAGAACTGTCCAGGGTAGTGAGGATGGACGGGCAGGCAGGTGCGGGCAGCGATCGGTTGAAGAGCATGCATTTAGTTTTACTTGCATTTAAGAGCAGTTGGAGGCCACGGAAGGAGAGTTGTATGGCATTGAAGCTCATCTGGAGGTTAGTTAACACAGTGTCCAACGAAGGGCCAGAGGTATACAGAATGGTGGCGTCTGCGTTGAGCTGGATCAAAGAATCACCAGCAGAAGAGAGTCGGGCTGAGAATTGAATCCTGTGGCACCCCCATAGAGACTGCCAGAGGTCCGGACAACAGGCCCTCCGATTTGACACACTAAACTCTATTGGAGAAGTAGTTGGTGAACCAAGCGAGGCAATCATTTGAGAAACCAAGGCTGTTGAGTCTGCCAATAAGAATGTTGTGACTGACAGAGCTGAAAGCCTTAGCCAGGTCAATGAATACGGCTGCACAGTAATGTCTCTTATCGATGGCGGTTATGATATCGTTTAGGACCTTGAGCGTGGCTGAGGTGCACCCATGACCAGCTCTGAAACCAGATTAAATAGCGGAGAAGTACGGTGAGATTCGAAATGTTCGGTCATCTGTTTGTTAACTTGGCTTTCAAAAACCTTATAAAGGCAGGGTAGAATAGATATAGGTCTGTAGCAGTTTGGGTCTAGTGTCTCCCGATTTGAAGAGGGGGATGACTGCGGCAGCTTTCCAATCTATGGGGATCTCAGATGATACGAAAGAGGAAGGAGGTTGAACAGGGTAGTAATAGGGGTTGCAACAGATCATTTTAGAGAGGGTCCAGACAGTCAGCCCAGCTGATTTGCAGATTCTGCAGCTGTTTCAGAACATCAGCTATCTGGGTTTGGGTGAAGGAAAAGTGGTGGAGGATTGGGCGAGTTGCTGTGGGGAGCGCAGGGCTGTTGACCGGGGTAGGGGTAGCCAGGTGGAAAGCATAGCCAGCCGTACAAAAAATGCTTGTAGAAATGATCGATTATTGTGGATTTATTGGTAGTGACAGTGTTTCCTAGCCGCAGTGCAGTGGGCAGCTGGGAGGAGGTGCTCTTATTCTCCATTGACTTTACAGTGTGCCATAACTTTTTTGAGTTAGTACTACAGGATGCAAATCTCTGTTTGAAAAAGATAGCCTTAGCTTTCCTAACTGCCTGTGTATATTGGTTCCTAACTTCCATGAAAAATTGCATATCACGGGGGCTATTCGATGCTAATGCAAAACGCCACAGGATGTTTTTGTGCTGGTCAAGGGCAGACAGGTCTGGAGTGAACCAAGTGCAATATCTATTCCTAGTTCTACATTTTTGAATGGAGCATGCTTATTTAAGATGGTGAGGAAGGCACTTTTAAAGAATAACCAGGCATCCTCTACTGACGGGATGAGGTCAATGTCATTCCAGGATGATTAGAAAGGCCTGTTCACTGAATTGTTTTAGGGAGAGGTTGTCAGTGATGAGGGGTGGTCGTTTGACTGCAGACCCATTGCGGATGCAGGCAATGAGGCAGTGATCGCTGAGATCTTGGTTGAAAACAGCAGAGGTGTATTTGGAGTTAGTTAGGATGAAATCTATGAGGGTGCCCGTGTTTACATATTTGGGGTTGTACCTGATAGGTTCATTGATAATTTGTGTGAGATTGAGGGCATCAAGCTTAGATTGTAAGATGGCCGGGGTGTTAACGTCTTATGGTATAGGGGACGCTTTCGTCCCACTTGGCCAAAAGCCAGGGGAAATGCAGTGCGGCAAATTCAAATAAAATGATATAAAAATCAAACTTTCATTAAATCACACATGTAAGATACTAAATTAAAGCTACACTTGTTGTGAATCCAGCCAACATGTCACATTTTAAAAATGCTTTTCAGCGAAAGCATAAGGAGCTATTATCTGATGAGAGCACAACGGTAAACAAAGAGTAGCATATTTCAACCCTGCAGGCGCTACACAACACACAGAAATAAAATGTGCCTTACCTTTGACGAGCTTCTTTTGTTGGCACTCCAATATGTCCCATAAACATCACAATTGGTCCTTTTCTTCGATTAATTCCATCCATATATATCCAAAATGTCCATTTATTTGGCGTGTTTGATCCAGGAAAAAACAGCTTCCAAATTGCGCTTACGTCACTACAAAATATCTCAAAAGTTGCCTGTAAACATTTCAAACTACTTTTGTAATACAACTTTAGGTATTTTTAAACGTTAATAATCAATCAAATTGAAGACGGGTCTATCTGTTTTCAATAGAGGACGAGAGGAAACTAATGCTACTTTTCAAGTATTGCGCAACTCTCAACAGTGTTACCCATTTCCTAGATGGCCGTACTTCTTCATTGCACAAAGGAATAACCTCAACCAAATTCCAAAGACTGGTGACATCCAGTGGAAGCGGTAGGAACTGAAAACAAGTGCCTAATTTCCAAATGAGAACTCACTGAACAGACCTAAAAAAAAAAAAGTTTAAAAAATCTGAACGGTTAGTCCTTGGGGTTTTGCCTGCAACATAAGTTCTGTTCCACTCACAGACATGATTCAAACAGTTTTAGAAACTTCATTGTGTTTTCTATCCAAATCTACTAATAATATGCATATCTTATATTCTTGGCATGAGTAGCAGGAAGTTGAAATTGGGCACGCTATTTATCCAAAAGTGAAAATGCTGCTAAGCATGTCCCAGTTTAGGTCACCTAGCAGCACGAGCTCAGAAGATAGATGGGGGGGGGGCAATCAATTCACATATGGTGTCCAGGGCACAGCTGGGGGCAGATGGTGGCCTATAGCAACTGGCAATGGTGAGAGACTTGCTTCTGAAACGGGGAACTTTTAGAAGTAGAAGCTAGAATTTTTTTGGTACTGACCTGGATAGTAAGACAGAACTCTGCAGGCTATCTCTGCAGTAGATTGCAACCCCGTCCCCTTTGGCAGTTCCAACTTGGCGGAAAATGTTATAGTTAGGGATGGAAATTTCAGGGTTAGGGATAATTATAAAAATTATTGACACCAATCACTTATCGCAGGCATTTTACTGATTTTGTTCATTATGATTAGTACTAGCCTATACTAGAGAAATGTGGAGTTTGAAATGAAATAAGTTTGCTAATATGGGTGATTGTTAATCGGACAATTGATGGCTACAACCATCAAACTAGTAGTACTATTTTTAAAGGGACATTTTTAATGGAGGGAGGCAGGTAGCCTAGTGGTTAGTGTTGGACTTGTAACCGAGCAAGAGCCAAGCTGACAAGGTAAAAATCTGTCATTCTGCCCCTGAACAAGGCAGTTAACCCACTGTTCCTAGGCCGTCATTGAAAATAAGAAGTTGTTCTTAACTGACTTGCCTAGTTAGATAAAGGTAAAATTAAATTGATACTAGTCCCTTCCTTTATGCTGCTTCAAAACTTGAATACATAGACGTGAGTATTTTCTGCTGGGACACATTGGAAGCTAATAGATTACTAATACCAGTGTTTCTCTCTAGGTATACTTATCTATGTGAAGGAACATGAACATGGAGCCTTGAACTCAAGGAATGACAACCCCCTCCCCCCCCGGCACAATCTAAAAAAAAATTGAGTTTTTTCTGTTTGGTTTTCCATCTCGCTTCGATGGAAATTAACAATGATTACGTGGCATTTTTCATTCGGATGATACTTAGAATTGGACATTGATCGCATAGCTATCTCACTACTGTAAAGCCTGCTTGTCTCTTGAAGAGTAATATTTAAATTCTACCTTGACACTACTGCCTCCACATATCTCTCATTTCTGTGGAAGACCGTGACGCTTGACGTCAGCACTTACCACACAATATTCCACTGTAATCTAGTGTTAATTAAATTGCTATAGCCTCCTTGCAAGACCAAGGTGTGTTCATTTTTGTCTGATTCATAGTTTTAGGATTTGTTTTATGTTATTTAAACTCTTGTTTGACATGTAGCCGTCTTTTCTAAGCTGCACTTTATTGATAAATATCATCACTACGATATTTCAAACTGAAATTTAAGCATATCTTTTGAGTTATATATATATTTTTTTTTTATCTTTAGGGGTGTATATATATTCTGTTTTAATTTTAAACTGGAAAAGTATATTGTTTTTGTTTACAAGCCTTTTCTGTCGTTCATTCTGAAATGGACAAATCTAGAATCTGATAGCGTTTAAGGACAAGGCAGACATAATATTTAATTGACATATCTAAGATCGATCCTTGTCTTCGGACATTTGCGTTGTGAAGGCTGGTGTTTTTATGTTCCTCTGTTGGATTGACACACTAAAGAGAAGAATCTCCATCTGAAGACCAGTGGGAGTTATTTTTCTTGGATCGTACAATACTCCTTTGAGTGCAGATGGATTTCACACGTCAAACTCAGAGGTGCTTTTGTGGCGTTGCCTTTGCTATTCAAGCACTGAAGTGGAAGAATGATTTTAAGGAGGTTTCAGGGATAAATAACTTGTGTTTTTAAGAAAGACTGACAGGTCTATAGTTATATTTTCATCTTCCTAGCAGATCCTAAGGAGAGGTGCTTCCATTTGATTCTCCTTTTTAAGGTGGCCATCAGTGGCCAAATGAACTGACATGTGTATCACTACCTGAATTTAAACAGACTTATTCCATCCAACAAACTGCCAACTGCATGAAACACTCACACACCGTCCACCTGTCAGGAAACAGACCGTACCTACCCTAAACCTGAGGGTTGGAAGTCCGCTCCCCGTCAAGCCCCCCACACTAAGGATGCGTTCCCCAGAGCCCCCCATCCCATCCCCAGCTGAGGCCCTACTCCACTGCCAGTTCGGGGGCTGGGGAACGGGCAGCAGCTGCAACAACAGCTGCCCCAACAGCCCTGGAGGTCCTGGGGGTCTGTCGTCACCTTCTCCCTCCCCCAGCCCCTCTCCTGCCTCCAGCTATGCCTTGACCCTCACCCCTTCCCACATCCACGTCCAGCGCCTGGCCCCCCGCCCTGGTAAAGAGGCACGTCTAATACTACCTCTGTCAGAGCTGGCAGGGTGCAGCTGTCCCCGCGCCCCTGCTCCCCCCTTGCTGGTTCTATACTGGTATCCCCCGGGGAGGCGGAGGAAGGGGGTGTCCAGGAGGAGGCAGGTGAGGGTGTACCTGGCTGAGGCCAGGGTGGAGGCTGAGAGGTGGTCCACTGCTATACAATGTCTGCTCAGGGGAGTCGCCATCACTGCTGACACGGGTGAGTGTGTGTTCCACTAACACAGCTACAATCAGTTATCTTGTCTGTTTGTATGCTATGTTACAGTCCAGGCACAATATGTGTAGGGTCTGAGGTTATTGTACTACTTCCTATCCTGTGTACAGACTTTAACTGTGCCTTCATTAACTTTATGAGCACCATTCACTCCCTAAAGTTTGTTTCCATTACTGGGAGCGTTTATGTTAGTTATTGTTAACTGGAGTCATACTGGGTGATCTGAGGTCCTTTTGATGTAGGAGGCCAGAGGATACAAGGGAATATAGGCCTAGGCTACTGTATGAATACCATACCATGCATGTTCTAACAGATACAGGCTAGTTCAGTTCATTTCTGACCATGCTAGATATAGGCTACTGCATAATGGCTGTAGGAAACTGTATAATGGCCATGTGATAAGGAATGAATGGATATAGGCCAATGCTATTGTATTGTATGTGAACAAACATGTTATTTCATCTTTCTTGGCTGTGTGTGTGTGTGGGCTAGGTTATCCCTTTAACACTTAATTTCCTCTACTTTCTCTGTCTCTGCTCTCATCTGTCCTGCACACACGGTCTGTATCATTCAGCGTCTAACCAAGACAGCCTCCCTTCCCACTAACTCCCACCCCTCACTCACCAACACAGCATTCCTCCCTTCCAACTAACTCCCACCCCTCACCAACACGGCCTCCCTCCCTTCCAACTAACTCCCACCCCTCACCAACACGGCCTCCCTCCCTTCCAACTAACTCCCACCCCTCACCAACACGGCCTCCCTCCCTTCCAACTAACTCCCACCCCTCACCAACACGGCCTCCCTCCCTTCCAACTAACTCCCACCCCTCACCAACACGGCCTCCCTCCCTTCCAACTAACTCCCACCCCTCACCAACACTGCCTCTTTCCCTTCCCACTAACTCCCACCCCTCACCAACACTGCCTCCCTCCCTTCCCACTAACTCCCACCTCTCACCAACACGGCCTCCCTCCCTTCCAACTAACTCCCACCCCTCACCAACACGGCCTCCCTCCCTTCCAACTAACTCCCACCCCTCACAACACGGCCTCCCTCCCTTCCAACTAACTCCCACCCCTCACCAACACGGCCTCCCTCTCTTCCCACTAACTCCCACCCCTCACCAAGACAGCCTCTCTCCCTTCCAACTAACTCTCACCCCTCACCAACACTAACTCCCACCCCTCACTCACCAACACGGCCTCCCTCCCTTCCAACTAACTCCCACCCCTCACCAACACGGCCTCCCCTTCCCACTAACTCCCACCCCTCACCAACACGCCCCCCCCCTTCCAACTAACTCCCCCCCCTCACCAACACGGCCTCCCTCCCTTCCCACTAACTCCCACCCCTCACCAACACGGCCTCACCCCCTTCCCACTAACTCCCCCCCCTCACCAACACGGCCTCCCTCCCTTCCCACTAACTCCCACCCCTCACCAACACGCCCCCTTCCCACTAACTCCCACCCCTCACCAACACGCCCCCCTTCCCACTAACTCCCACCCCTCACCAACACGGCCTCCCTCCCTTCCAACTAACTCCCACCCCTCACCAACACGCCCCCCTTCCCACTAACTCCCACCCCTCACAACACGGCCTCCCTCCCTTCCAACTAACTCCCACCCCTCACCAACACTGCCTCCTTCCCTTCCAACTAACTCCCACCCCTCACCAACACGCCCCCCTTCCCACTAACTCCCACCCCTCACAACACGGCCTCCCTCCCTTCCAACTAACTCCCACCCCTCACCAACACTGCCTCCTTCCCTTCCCACTAACTCCCACCCCTCACCAAGACAGCCTCCCTCCCTTCCAACTAACTCCCGCCCCTCACCAACACGCCCCCCTTCCAACTAACTCCCACCCCTCACCAACACGGCCTCCCTCCCTTCCCACTAACTCCCACCCCTCACCAACACGGCCTCACCCCCTTCCCACTAACTCCCACCCCTCACCAACACGGCCTCACTCCCTTCCCACTAACTCCCACCCCTCACCAACACGGCCTCACCCCCTTCCCACTAACTCCCACCCCTCACCAACACGCCCCCCTTCCAACTAACTCCCACCCCTCGCCAACACGGCCTCCCTCCCTTCCAACTAACTCCCACCCCTCACCAACACGCCCCCCTTCCCACTAACTCCCACCCCTCACCAACACGGCCTCCCTCCCTTCCCACTAACTCCCACCCCTCACCAACACGGCCTCCCTCCCTTCCCACTAACTCCCACCCCTCACCAGCACGGCCTCCCTCCCTTCCCACTAACTCCCACCCCTCACCAACACGCCCACCCCCCTTCCCACTAACTCCCACCCCTCACCAACACGGCCTCCCTCCCTTCCCACTCGCTCCCTTTCTGCCCAAATAGCAACACCACTGTTTACCCACGGCCTGTGTGGTCCTTTCTATCTATATACAGTATATGCTCTCCTTCTTTCTCTCTCTCTGTCCCTCTGTCTTGCACTCTCCTTTTTGCTTTTTCCATCGTCAGCCTTTCTCACATCGCTGTCTTGTTTTAGCACTTTGAGGACCTGAAAGAACCCCAAGGCCTACGTAAAGCCCATCTATTATCCATTTCAACATTCCCTTTTCTTCCAATTGTTTTGACTCTCCCTCACTCATTATCTCTCTGTCTTGTCTCCTTCCTCTCTCCCAAACACTCTTCTCACTGTCTCTGTGCATTAGTCTACACCCTCAGTGTCTGTGCATCCTCCCCCCATAGTCTTTCATCCTTGCTGTCTTTACACCTTTTTCAGTCTCCTCTCCTCCTCCTGTCTCCTCTCATCCATCGATCTTCCCTCTGTCCTCTTTTGTTTTGTACCTCCTTCCTTCCTGCTGTCTGCATTTCTTTATCTTCCTCTTTCAATGTCCTCCCTCTTTCTCCTTTCCCAGTTACTACCCCTTTCTCACTCTGTCCCCTCTCTCCTGCTCGCTCTCTCTTGCTCTCTCTCCTGCTCTCTCTCACTCTCCTGCTCTATTTATCACACACTCTGTCTCCACTCTGTATGTCTGTCTAACTCAGTCTACTCTCTCTCTAACTCTTTCTCCACTCTGTCTGTAACTCTTTCTCCACTCTGTATGTCTGTAACTCTGTCTCCACTCTGTATGTCTGTAACTCTGTCTACTATCTCCCTGTCTAACTCTTTCTCCACTCTGTATGTCTGTAACTCTGTCTCCACTCTGTATGTCTGTAACTCTGTCTACTATCTCCCTGTCTAACTCTTTCTCCACTCTGTATGTCTGTAACTCTGTCTCCACTCTGTATGTCTGTAACTCTGTCTACTATCTCCCTGTCTAACTCTTTCTCCACTCTGTATGTCTGTAACTCTGTCTGTAACTCTGTCTCCTCTCTTATCTTATCTCTTATCTCTCTCTCCTTATCTCTCTAACTCCTTGTACTCTGTCTAGTCTGTTGCTCTCCTCTGCAGTGTAAATTAGACAACCTCCTAGCTGCTGGTTCTGCTTCTATAATGGCTTTAGTCAGAGATGTGTGCAGTTAGTGTTTGGTCCACTTCAACCCTATACAGTAGGTGCTGCTGTGTAGATAGGGCTCTGCTTGTTATTACCAGGTGTTTTGTGGAAGACTAAACACTGAAGTGTTCAGTTAAGTACCTTGTTTCCTGTCCTGGGCCTTTTCATTCTACAATATTTAATTATGTAGAGCCATTAGTCAAATGGAATCATTATTACTTATCAGGTCAGAGATAGTCCCTTTGAGATGAGCTGAAAGAGGTTTGCCTTGTCACAGATACACTCAAGGTCTAAGGGTGGGAAACACTGTGCTTTATGGCAGGGTTTCCCAAACTCGGTCCTCCCCAAATAATCAAAGCTTGAGGTGGTTATTTGAATCAGCTGTGTAGTGCTGGGACAAAACTAAAACATGCACCCGGAGGGGGTCCCAGGACTGAGTTTGGGAAACCCTGCTTTATGGCATCACGTATGTTTGTTGTTCTCTTGTACACTGTGAAGATGAAGCCTTGTATTTTTGATAGAACAATCAATCAATTTGTTTCTAATGATTGGCTGCTTTCCCTCAGAAATTGTCAAACGTCTACTGCCCCGTCCCCGAAGGCTGCTGCTATTGGTGAACCCCTTCAGTGGGAGAGGCCAGGCTATGCAGTGGTGTCAGACACACATCCTGCCAATGATCAGAGAGGCTAACATCAGCTACAACCTGATACAGACAGGTAACACACACCGTAACGTCAGCTACAACCTGATACAGACAGGTAACACTGTAACGTAAGCTACAACCTGATACAGACAGGTAACACACACCGTAATGTCAGCTACAACCTGATACAGACAGGTAACACACACCGTAATGTCAGCTACAACCTAATACAGGCAGGTAACACAGACCTTCACGTCAGCTACAACCTGATACAGACAGGTAACACACACCGTAATGTCAGCTACAACCTGATACAGACAGGTAACACACACCGTAACGTCAGCTACAACCTGATACAGGCAGGTAACACACACCGTAACGTCAGCTACAACCTGATACAGACAGGTAAAACACACCGTGATGTCAGCTCTACAACCTGATACAGACAGGTAACACACACCGTAACGTCAGCTACAACCTGATACAGACAGGTAAAACACACCGTAACATCAGCTGCAACCTGACACAGACAGGTAATACACACCATAACGTCAGCTGCAACCTGATACATACAGGTAACACACTGTAACGTCAGCTCTACAACCTGATACAGACAGGTAACACACCATAACGTCAGCTCTACAACCTGATACAGACAGGTAACACACACCGTAACGTCAGCTGTAACCTAATACAGACAGGTAACACACACCGTAACGTCAGCTGCAACCTGATACAGACGGGTAACACACACCGTAACGTCAGCTGCAACCTGATACAGACGGGTAACACACCATAACGTCAGCTCTACAACCTGATACAGACAGGTAACACACACCGTAACGTCAGCTGCAACCTGATACAGACGGGTAACACACACCGTAACATCAGCTACAACCTGATACAGACAGGTAACACACACCGTAACGTCAGCTGCAACCTGATACAGACAGGTAACACACACCGTAACGTCAGCTGCAACCTGATACAGACAGGTAACACACCATAACGTCAGCTCTACAACCTGATACAGACGGGTAACACACACCGTAACATCAGCTACAACCTGATACAGACAGGTAACACACACCGTAACGTCAGCTCTACAACCTGATACAGACAGGTAACACACACCGTAACGTCAGCTGCAACCTGATACAGACAGGTAACACACACCATAACGTCAGCTGCAACCTGATACAGACAGGTAACACACTGTAACGTCAGCTCTACAACCTGATACAGACAGGTAACACACACCGTAACGTCAGCTGCAACCTGATACAGACGGGTAACACACACCGTAACATCAGCTACAACCTGATACAGACAGGTAACACACACCGTAACGTCAGCTCTACAACCTGATACAGACAGGTAACACACACCGTAACGTCAGCTCTACAACCTGATACAGACAGGTAACACACACCATAACGTCAGCTCTACAACCTGATACAGACAGGTAACACACACCGTAACGTCAGCTGCAACCTGATACAGACGGGTAACACACACTGTAACATCAGCTACAACCTGATACAGACAGGTAACACACACCGTAACATCAGCTACAACCTGATACAGACAGGTAACACACACCGTAACGTCAGCTCTACAACCTGATACAGACAGGTAACAACACACCGTAACGTCAGCTCTACAACCTGATACAGACGGGTAACACACACCGTAACGTCAGCTCTACAACCTGATACAGACAGGTAACATCAGCTACAACCTGATACAGACAGGTAACACACACCGTAACGTCAGCTCTACAACCTGATACAGACAAGTAACACACACCGTAATGTCAGCTACAACCTGATACAGACAGGTAACACGCACCGTAACGTCAGCTCTACAACCTGATACAGACCGGTAACACACACCGTAACATCAGCTCTGCAACCTCAGTCGTTAACCGGTATCACACACACACGGGTACAACCTCCTAACAACACGTCTCCTTTTCTTCTCAGAGCGACAGAACCATGCCAGAGAGTTGATCAAAGAGATCTCCCTGCCTCAGTGGGACGGCATCATCATCGTCTCTGGAGATGGCCTGCTGCACGAGGTGTGTGGGGGGTGTGTGTGTGTATGGGGGGGGGGGGGGTGTATGTGTGTCTGACTCTGCTCTGCTTTTCTCTCTCCAGGTGATCAATGGTTTGATGGAGCGTCCAGACTGGGAACTAGCAATAAAGACACCTGTAGGTATCCTTCCCTGTGGCTCTGGAAATGCCCTGGCTGGCTCCATCAACCACCATGCGGGGTGGGTCACACACACACATCCAACCAGCTATGTGACACGTGATGACTTGACCAGAGATATGAGTCTGATTCAAACATAAACATGCAATATTTTAGAATTTCTTGTTCGATCAATGGTGAGAATGCTGGAGATACTAGTAGAAGCATTGAAGTGACTGAATTGGTTATTCCAGTTCAGAGTTCTGGTCCCATGGTGTGTCTGGATTGAATTAATAATTTACCTCAGCCTCAAATTCATTCCTCTACCACTTGATACATTTCTCAATGCTGATGTAGATAAACACGCACCTTTACAGTCACATACACACCCACAATAGTTTTCATTGGAAATAAAAGGTGTGCAGTCTAATTAGCATTGGGCCGATATATGATTCTATCGAATATCGGGATGTTTGACATTGCCGAATATGTGAAGTCCAAGATGGTAGGTATATTGTGAAGTCCAAGATGGTAGGTGTATTGTGAAGTCCAAGATGGTAGGTGTATTGTGAAGTCCAAGATGGTAGGTGTATTGTGAAGTCCAAGATGGTAGGTGTATTGTGAAGTCCAAGATGGTAGGTGTCTTGTGAAGTCCAAGATGGTAGGTGTATTGTGAAGTCCAAGATGGTAGGTATATTGTGAAGTCCAAGATGGTAGGTGTATTGTGAAGTCCAAGATGGTAGGTGTATTGTGAAGTCCAAGATGGTAGGTGTATTGTGAAGTCCAAGATGGTAGGTGTATTGTGAAGTCCAAGATGGTAGGTGTATTGTGAAGTCCAAGATGGTAGGTGTATTGTGAAGTCCAAGATGGTAGGTGTATTGTGAAGTCCAAGATGGTAGGTGTATTGTGAAGTCCAAGATGGTAGGTATATTGTGAAGTCCAAGATGGTAGGTATATTGTGAAGTCCAAGATGGTAGGTGTATTGTGAAGTCCAAGATGGTAGGTATATTGTGAAGTCCAAGATGGTAGGTATATTGTGAAGTCCAAGATGGTAGGTATATTGTGAAGTCCAAGATGGTAGGTGTATTGTGAAGTCCAAGATGGTAGGTATATTGTGAAGTCCAAGATGGTAGGTGTATTGTGAAGTCCAAGATGGTAGGTATATTGTGAAGTCCAAGATGGTAGGTGTATTGTGAAGTCCAAGATGGTAGGTGTATTGTGAAGTCCAAGATGGTAGGTGTATTGTGAAGTCCAAGATGGTAGGTGTATTGTGAAGTCCAAGATGGTAGGTATATTGTGAAGTCCAAGATGGTAGGTGTATTGTGAAGTCCAAGATGGTAGGTATATTGTGAAGTCCAAGATGGTAGGTATATTGTGAAGTCCAAGATGGTAGGTGTATTGTGAAGTCCAAGATGGTAGGTGTATTGTGAAGTCCAAGATGGTAGGTGTATTGTGAAGTCCAAGATGGTAGGTGTATTGTGAAGTCCAAGATGGTAGCTGTATTGTGAAGTCTAATATGGTAGCTGTATTGTGAAGTCCAAGATGGTAGGTATATTGTGAAGTCCAAGATGGTAGGTGAATCGTGAAGTCCAAGATGATAGGTATATTGTGAAGTCCAAGATGGTAGGTATATTGTGAAGTCCAAGATGGTAAGTGTATTGTGAAGTCCAAGATGGTAAGTGTATTGTGAAGTCCAAGATGGTAGGTATATTGTGAAGTCCAAGATGGTAGGTATATTGTGAAGTCCAAGATGGTAGGTATATTGTGAAGTCCAAGATGGTAGGTATATCGGGATATGCAAGACTTCTGTATTTGAACTTTAAAAATCTAACGGTGCAGTATTATAAGTTAGGCTGCAACAATATGTTGATAATGAAGTCTAAATAAATGAAGACTTTTTTTTTTGCCTTACTAAGGTTATTTCATGAGAATGTGATAGAAAATCATATAAGGACAAAACTTGCACAGTCTGGAATTATCTAGTCAATATTGGTGGCTCCCGAGTGGTTCGATTCCAGGCTGTATCACAACCGGCTGTGATCGGAAGTCCCATAGGGCGGTGCACAATAGCCCAGTGTCGTCCGGGTTGGGAGGATTTGTCCAGGGTAGACCGTCATTGTAAATAAGAATTTGTTCTTAACTGACTTGACACATTTTTTAAATTAACCTTTATTTAACTAGGCAAGTCGGTTAAGAACAAATTCTTATTTACAATGATGGCCTACCAGGGAACAGTGGGTTAACTGCCTTGGGCGGGCAGAACGACAGACCTTTACCGTGTCAGCTCGGGGATTCGATCCAACAACCTTTCGGTTACTGGCCCAACACTAACCACTAGGCTACCTGGCTCTAACCACTAGGCTACCTGGCTCTAACCACTAGGCGACCTGGCTCTAACCACTAGGCGACCTGGCTCTAACCACTAGGCGACCTGGCTCTAACCACTAGGCGACCTGGCTCTAACCACTAGCCGACCTGGCTCTAACCACTAGGCGACCTGGCTCTAACCACTAGGCGACCTGGCTCTAACCACTAGGCGACCTGGCTCTAACCACTAGGCGACCTGGCTCTAACCACTAGGCGACCTGGCTCTAACCACTAGGCGACCTGGCTCTAACCACTAGGCGACCTGGCTCTAACCACTAGGCGACCTGGCTCTAACCACTAGGCTACCTGCCGCCCCAAAAGTTAAAGGTGAAATAAAAAAGAGGAAATGTAAAAGTCGCCAAACGATCATATCGGATATCACAATATTTGGAGTAGCATATCGTAGAAGAGGTCTCCCCAAATATCACCCAACCTTAATTCTAATCACGGTCAACCTTTAGACTTTAGTTTCTTGATGTACAGCCCATTGGCCCTATTACATTGCAGTAGTAGACTTCAGTTTCTTGATGTGTTGGCCTTATTAAAGTACTGTAGACTTTAGCATCTTCAACTAATCCTTATGCCTCTCATATTGTTTTATCAGCTGTTTCAACGAATCACCAAGACTTGAGACTGATAGAGAAATTCTCTGTTCCCTCCCTTTCTCTCCTGCCCCCCACTCCCTCCCTCTTTCTCCTACCCCCACTTTTCCCTCCCTCTCTTCATGTCCTGTTATTTCTAGATTTCTCTCCTTTGTCTCTGGAAGACACATCGATAAATGAGTCCAGTCGATAATAGTACAGTCTGTTCTTTCATCTCTCTCTCCTTATCTCTTGTGTTTTCTTTATGATGTTTTTTTGGGCCACCTACGTAACATTCACTGATAGTGTATGTCATAAACATTATGTTAACTTATTTTACACAGTATTAATTTCCTCTCCCCTCTCACCTTTCCTCTCTGTATGTTCCATTCCTCTCCCTCTCCACATTCTCACCCTTTCTCCATTCTCTTCCATCCACTGTTTCCCTCTTACTGCCTACTTCTGTAGCTCAGTTGGTAGAGCATGGCGCTTGTAACGCCAGGGTAGTGGGTTCGATCCCCGGGACCACCCATACGTAGAATGTATGCACACATGACTGTAAGTCGCTTTGGATAAAAGCGTCTGCTAAATGGCATATATTATTATTATATTATATTACTTTTCTCTTCATCCTAGTTATGACATGTGCCTTCGGGAGCCTCTCCTCCTCAACTGCTGTTTTCAGCTCTGCCGTGGCGGAGTCAAGCCCATGGATTTGGTCTCTGTGACAACCAGCCCCGCCCCTTCTCAAAATGGCCGCCCGGGTCTTCCCAGAAGGATGTTCTCCTTCCTGTCTGTGGCCTGGGGCTTTGTGTCTGACGTGGACATCGAGAGTGAGAGGTGTGTGTGTTTAAGTTAATGGCGTGGTTGCGGTGCCGAGTAATCTGGAGACCTCTTCCCGATAGCTAAACACCCGAAGCTTCTGCACATGTGCGGGATTCTCTATTTTACTGCTCCCTCTGCTGACACAGCTTATCAAACACAAGCAGTACACACTGAAGGGCAGTTTTTTTCCATCATCATTGCGAACATTGGCTAAGCAGGAGGCAGTCAACGTAGTAGCTGAATGGTCGGCTGCCCAGAAGTGGAACAGGCTACTCGGGCAAATTTCAGTCATTGTCAAATCGTGCCGTACTTGCATGATCATTGAGAAGCGAAATTACACTTGTACGTGATTTGTGGATTGAAATGTAGATTGTTTTTTCCCCAATACAATGTGTAGACAGCTTCCTACATGTGCTACCGCAATATCCTTAGTTACAACAGACAAAGTTGTAGCCTATATCCTAAATTAACATACTATAAATATTTATATTTATTTGGAATGTTTGTTCAAATAGCTGCAGGTTTTACATCAGCTGTTCAGAAATTTGAGGCAGAGATGTAGACTCTGTCATTTCTATCAAAAAGGTTGATAGGAAGGGTTCAGAAGAGGCTACGTAAAGTGAGAAATGTGAAGGGAGGTGGATGTATGTAAACTAACACATGGGCAGAACGTGATTCGGTTCTTTAACTCTGGGGAAGAGGCTTCCAGGGTGACGGGACAGGGCGCTTGCCTTTGGTCACTCATCCTTAAATTAAGTACACGCAATCTTTCACTGTACCTCCTTGATCACTCTTATTCCTAAGTATTGTGTTATGTTCTCTGTTGTTGCCCTGGTAACTAAATGCTGTAACGGTGTGATGTTGCAGGTACCGGGGTCTGGGGTCGGCACGGTTCACCCTGGGCACTCTGGTCCGCCTGGCCTCCCTGCGCTCCTATAAGGGCCGTCTGTCCTACCTGCCCCCCTCCATAGTCGCCACATCCCCAGACACCATCCCTCCGCCCCTGCGCAGACCCCTGTCCCGCAGCATCACTGAGGGCCTGGAGGGCTTCTGCCACACCCCCATCCAACGCACCAGCTCTGACATGGGCCTCAGCGAACAGAGGAGTCTGAGGAGGGTAGACACGGAGAGGGAGAGAGAGATGGAGAGGCAGAGAGAGAGGGAGAGGAGGAGGGAGAGGGCCAGGGGAGGGGGAACGGGGTTGGTCAGGGCCAGTAGCTTGGCAGAAGATAGAGAGAGAGAGATGGAGGAGGGTGAGGCGGGGAGGTCAGGGACAAGTTCGGAGAGATCTGGAACGAGTTCGGAGTCGAATGAAAGGGAAGATTGCAGGACGGGAAGGGATGATGGGATGACGGGGAACATGGAAGAAAGGCCAGATGAGGAAAGAGAAGACGGCACGATGGAGCAGGACTCAGGGGTGATAGAGGATATAGAGGAGAGAGTGAGGAATGGGGAAGGCAGCAGCGGCTCAATGGATGGAGTGATGGAAGCAAAGGAGGTTGGAGAGGGGTACGGGGTGGACATGGGGCGAGAGGCCAACGAGGACCCAGAGGAGTGTTACTCGTACCCTGACAACCTCCAGCAGACCAGACTGGCTCTAAGGAAGAACTCTGCCCCTTCCAGCCAGATAGCTAACGCCTTCTTTAGCCAGCCCCTCAGCCAGGAGGCTGACCCTGTGTCTGGAGCCTCGTACAGGGCAGAAGAGATGGATCTGAACGGAACATACTTCCAGAAAGAAGCTTACCCACTGGACATCGCCCGGGAGAGAGCCCTCACCATATCCTCTCCCTTCAGACATTCTCCTTTCTCCTTCAAGCCCAAATCTTTGGACCAGAACACATCCCGCCCCAGACCCTTATCCCTTCTCCACCACCCCCACTCCAACTCCCTACCCCCTAAACTCCCCTCCCTGTCCCTCTCCCTCTCTCCCACGCCCCCTTCCTCCCCGTCCTGTGCCTCCCCCCATTCCTCCTCCTACCTCGTTCCACGCCCCAACACCCCCAACTCCACCTCCCCTTCCCCGTCTCTCCAGTCCCCCTCCCCCTCCTTTACCTTTGACATTTCAGAGCCTGCCGGACCCCTCAAGAACCTCCCCCCCGTCTCACTCCATTTCAACCCTCCCAGGGATGACCTCCTGCCCCCCTTGGACCAGGCCCTGCCGACCCAGGACTGGGTGACCATCGAGGGAGAATTTGTGCTTGTTTTGGCCATCTACCAGTCCCATCTCGGGGCAGACCTCCACGCCGCCCCCCAAGCCCGGTTTGACGATGGGCTGATCCACCTGACATTTGTGCGGGCAGGGATCTCCAGAGCCACCCTGCTTCGTCTGTTCCTGGCCATGGAGAGGGGGGCACACCTGTCTCTCAGCTCCCCCTATGTGAGCCACGTCCCAGCCAGGGCCTTCAGGCTGCAGCCCCTCTCCCCAAGAGGAACACTCACTGTGGACGGGGAACTGGTGCCATACGGCCCGCTGCAGGCACAGGTAGAGAGAGCGATGGAGTGGGAGAAAGTGGAGTGGGGAGGGCTGGAGGGAGTGTGTAAAGTGTATGTACACTGGAAGATAAAAGCAGTTGCTAAGATTTTAAAACTGATTTCGAAAGCTTTTTTTAAATAAATATTTTCACTAACAATCCCAGCTCGTAAGTGCATGTAAATCCACTCCACATCTATAGTACTGAACTGGTGTATTGTCTTTGGTACGATGTTACCCTCTGTATTCTGCCTGTATTATATTAAACCCTTGATGATGGCCTATCACTTCAGTGCAACAAAAGCTGTTAGACTTTTCTCTGGTATATTAATAACCACATTATACACTTCTAATACCTATCTTTAGTTCCCTTCTCTAAAGTATTATACTAATCATTCTATCGGTTTGTCTCCCTCAGGTCCATCCCTCTATGTCCCGGCTCATTGTCGGCGACTCTGGAGTGAAGATCACCCGATTCTGACAAGGGATTGGCTGACCAGATCAGCTGATACGTTGCTCTCTCCAATTATATAATCTCTGTTGCCTTCTACGTTCACAGAGAAAGAGGAGAAAAAAGCCTCAGAGACTGAAAATAGCAAAACTAATTTCTGGGGTTTAATGGAAGGGATCACCTGCTGAGCAGAGCGGCGGTGCAGGACGCAAGCCGAGGGATTAATAGAGAATTTTAAAAACGGATGAAAATGAGCTTTGTTGCACAGCTGTTGGATGACACTCCGTTTATCCTGAGAAGCCTGTACCTGCATAGACATGGGAACAAAATAGGGGGGGACACGTTGAATGTGTATGGGGGAGTGTGTATTCGGTGCATGTGTGTGGTGTATACATTCCAGTATGCACAAATGGCATGCAGAGATGCACATTTCAGATGTCTTTGTTCTCTATCAAAGCTGTCCTAGAACAGTTCTAGTTCTAGAACTATTTCAGAGGGAGCCACACCCTCATGCAAATGTAGATCCCCTTCCGTATTGGAACCTCCGTCCTTCCCTGTAATGCCTTAAAGTACAACTCCTGTGACTTTGCCCTTTCTGTCTTATATAAGAAGCCTAAACCTGCGACTCCACAAATCTCCATTCACCAGAGGCTGGTGGGAGGAGCTATAGGAGGACGGGCTCATTGTAAAGACTGGAATAGAATTAATGGAACTGTATCAAACCCATACAAAACCACATGTTTGACTCCGTTCTATTTATTCCATTCCAGCCATGAGCCCGTCCTCCTATAGCTCCTCCCATCAGAAGGAACCGTCCACTACAGGAAAAACAAAGCAAAGCTGATGAGCATACTGTGGTGTTAGGTTTGTATTGGTGTGTATGAAATATCTGTGAACAAATGAATTTTTATTAGCAATCCCATGGAGATGATTACTCCTAGAATAAACCAGTAAAGTTAGATCAACACTGAAATAAATATAAAGCTCATTGAGTCCTTTTACACGGGTATTCCACAACAGAAGGATAGACGGGACTGTTGAACATTAGCCATCATGGTGTGTAGTGCATTTGCCTGTTTTTCTTAGCAAAAAGGTTGCATGATGATGATGCTAGATTATGAAGTTGCAACACATTGAACACGATACTGTTGCTTGATCAAATTTCATGTATGTTGTCACGGAATCCTCTGTCTCACAAAGACCCAGAATGCTGGTTGTTTTCAGCAAATAGTCACTAGTTCCACATGTGTAAACTGCCTTTACTACATACCTCTGTTGTAGTCGATTTGAAATGATATAATTGTGAGTAGATTCTGAAGTGTTATGCAGCTGCAGAAAATCAACCCTCGATTGTATTCTATCTCTTAGATAAAGATTGCTGTTGAAAGGAACAAGATGTACTTGTCTTGCTGGTGTTATTTACCACATGACAAGCAGATCGTTTCCATAGGAGACAGTTATAATCTTAAACAGACAACATAAACTCAGTAAATCACAGACGAGGCTGTGCCTCCCAACTCAAATCATAGCTTACATTTCAGAAATTGATTTCTCAATGGGATGTAGCCGATACAGTTGAAGTCGGAAGTTTACATACACTTAGGTTGGAGTCATTAAAATTTAGTTTTTCAACCACTCCACAAATTTGTTAAACTATAGTTTTCCAACAATTGTTTACAGACAGATTATTTCACTTATAATTCACTGTATCACAATTCCAGTGGGTCAGAAGTTTACATACACTAAGTTGACTGTACCTTTAAACAGCTTGGAAAATTCCAGAAAATAATGTCATGGCTTTAGAAGCTTCTGATAGGCTAATCATTTGAGTCAAGTGGAAGTGTACCTTTGGATGTATTTCAAGGCCTACCTTCAAACTCAGTGCCTCTTTTCTTAACATCATGGGAAAATAAAAAGAAATCAGCCAAAAAGAAATGTAGACCTCCACAAGTCTGGTTCATCCTTGGGAGCAATATCCAAATGCCTGAAGGTACCATGTTCATCTGTACAAACAATACTATGCAAGTATAAACACTATGAGACCACGCAGCCATCATACCGCTCAGGAAGGTGGGAAAAGTGCAAATCAATCCCAGAACAGAAGCAAAGGACCATGTGAAGATGCTGGAGGAAACCGGTACAAAAATATCTATATCCACAGTAGAACGAGTCCTAAAAGGGGAGGTTTGGGATGCTTGCAAGCCGAAGAACACCATCCCAACCGTGAAGCATGGGGTGGCAGCATCATGTTGTGGGGGTGCTTTGCTGCAGGAGGGACAGGTGCACTTCACAAAATAGATGTCATCATGAGAATGGAAAATTATGTGGATATATTGAAGCAACAAATGGGCCTTCCAAGTGGACAATGACCCCAAGCATACTTCCAAAGTTGTGGCAGCTCTGTCAGGAGGAATGGGCCAAAATTCACCCAACTTATTGTGGGAAGCTTGTGGAAGGCTACCCGAAACATTTTGACCCAAGTTCCCAAATTTAAAGGCAATACTACCAAATACTAATTGAGTGTATGTAAACTTCTGACCCATTGGGAATGTGATGAAAGAAATAAAAGCTGAAATAAATCATTCTCTCAACTATTTTTATGACATTTCACATTCTTAAAATAAAGTGGTGATCCTAACTGACCTAAAACAGGGAATTTTTACTAGGATTCAATGTCAGGAATTGTGGAAAAACTGAGTTTAAATGTTTTTGGCTAAGGTGTACGTAAACTTCCGACTTCAACTGTACCTAGTATGTCTTATGTTGAACGGGTGTTTTTGTTAACCTCAAAAACATATGATTCTTATGTATTTGTGACTGGAACAAATGTAATATGTCTGGAATTTAATCTCATGAGCATGTATCAATCAGTTATGCCATGTTTGACTGCTTGGGGCTGTTTGGTCCACAGTACCCCCCCGCTGCTTGATATGGATTAGTCATGTCTGAGTAATTCAAGGCCTCTGTTCTCTTGCCTGCTAATTTTAGGCCCTGTTCAAATACTTTCAGATGCAGCCCTTCCTCCCTTCATTTTTTTATTTAACCTTTACTCCTTCCTCTGAGTAATCCCTGATATCACAAGACTTGATAGTTGATGGCTATGTGATACAATCCTTGCTGATGCAGTGTCGCTAATCAGTTAGTTTATCAGTCATTACTTTAAGGAAAATATTTAATTTCAAACGGGGCCTTGGTCCCTAGGCCAAAGCTGTCCATCCCTGGTCATGCAAAGTAAATTGACAGGATATACACCAAGCTTCCTTCTATGGCCTGAGGATAAAACATTTCACAAGACTGGGTGGTGGTTCTCGGGCTGGTGTCCGTGCATTATGACAAATAATTACAAAACTATTCACTCTCAATTTTAAGAGACTCGCTGTGACAATTGAAACCTGATGTACTGCTCAGTGTCTGTGACCAGGGTCCAACAACTGGGATTTCGGGAAAACAATAAATTCCCTGGATAACTGAATTTTGCAACCAGAGGTGTGACCCCTTGCTAATGCCAGTAAGATCTATTGTCTATAGATGGATTGGCCTGTAATAAACTTGTAATTATTACTAAAATGAAAATGTATACATATGATGTACAGTTAGTTATATAGTTATATATTGTTTCTAAAATGTTTTTTCCTTAAAATAATAAATGTATCTTGTAAACTTGTCTACCTCTACAAAATGTTATTTTCCTTGCATCATCCCCCCCTCTCAGGAGTACCCAACATGTTTTTGTTGTTTATGGAAAGACTGCGTATCTGTTTAGTACATTTAGGCATTGATTTGCTTTAACAGACGAAAAATAACATTACCGACAACATTCTTAGCATATTTATCTGGAAGACAATTGTTTGAAACGTGACTTAATAACAAAGTCTAGCCCTAGTTCCTGTCCGCTGATTTAATAAGTCTCAGTCCGCTGATAAACAAGGAAGCTGATGCCTCAGAACCTTTTCCTCCATCCCCCTCTCTCCCTCTCCTCTGACTAATCTACCCCTGCCACAGTGTCTTGTTATTGCCACCCCATGGCTCCTCCTCTTCTTCCAATGGCCTCCCTCCTTCCTCTCTTCTTTGAAGTAGGCTCTCCTTCCTTTTAATATCTGATCCCTGAACCAGCCAGAAACTCATGTCTGTCTTTGTTGCATCTCAGAGAGCCTGATCAAATATATTGAAATGCTACCTTCCTTATGTAATCACCAAATTGACAAGGTTGGATTGCAAACACGTGACAGGGAGGGAACCTTGCCTTCTCACAATACGATCATTTCTGGATAACCTGACGAAAAGGAGGAGAAAGGATGCATTTTCCCTTCCTTGACACTCATCCATGGTGGGGGTCTTTAAAAAGACCAATGTCTCATCCTTTGTGTTGGACATTTTTCAGGCAAAAACCTAGCATGTGTTTTCCCTAGGTCCAAATTCTATGAGGAGTTATTTGACACTCCAGAGTACATTACATAATCATGTAGCTGCCCATATGATCTACAGGTCTGCCCTGTGAGAGGTCACCTCTCCTAACCTTTTCTCAGTGATGATAAGGAAGTAAGTGCTGAACATTGTCCCTCACCTAATCATTAAAGGCCGAGTGCAGTCAAAAACTAGATTTTTCTGTGTTTTACATATATTTCCACACTGAAGTTGGAATAATACTGTCAAAATTTGGATAATGCCCTTTTAGTGAAAGAGCTGTTTGAAAATTCTGCAAAACAATTCAGCCTGTTTTGGTGGGATGGAGCTTTGGCCTTTCCATGGTGATGTCACCATGTGGTAAATTAGTTAATAGACAAATCGAAATCTAACTTTATTTGTCACATGCACCGAATTGCACCGAAGTGCAGACACATGCACCGAAGTGTAGACCTTACCGTGAAATTCAACAATGTAGTTCAATGTAGTTCAAGAAAGAATTAAGAAAATATTTGCCAAATAAACTACAGTAATACTTTTAAAAAATAACACAAAATAACAACAGCGAGGCTATATACAGGGGGTACCGGTACCGAGTCTATGTGCGGGGGTACAGGTTAGTTGAGGTAATTTGTACATGTAGGGAGGGGTGAAGTGACTGCATAGATAATAAACAGCGAGAAGCAACGTGTCCAAAACAATTGTGTCCAAAACAATTGTAGGGGGTCAGAACTTTTTGAGGATCTGGGGACCCCATGCCAAATCTTTTCAGTCTCGTGAGAGGGAAAAGGTGTTGTCGTGCCCTCTTCACAACTGTCTTGGTGTGTTTGGACCATGATAGTTTGTTGGTGATGTGGACACCAAGGAACTTGAAATTCTCGACCCGCTCCACTCCAGCTCCGTCGATGTTAATGGTGGCCTATTTGGCCCGCCTTTTCCTGTAGTCCACGATCAGCTCCTTTGTCTTGCCCACATTGAGGGAGAGGTTGTTGTCCTGGCACCACACTGCCAGGTCTCTGACCTCCTTATAGGCTATCTCATCGTTGTCGGTGATCAGGCCTACCACTGTTGTGTCGTCAGCAAACTTAATGATGGTGTTGGATTCGTGCTTGGCCAAGCAGTCGTGGGTGAACAGGGAGTACAGGAGGGGACTAAGTACACACCCCTGAGGGGCCCCAGTGTTGAGGATCAGTGTGGCAGAGGGAGATGTTTAGTCCCAGGGTCCTTAGCTTAGTGATGAGCTTTGTGGGCACTATGGTGTTGAACACTGAGCTGTAGTCAATGAACAGCATTCTCAAATAGGTGTTTCTTTTGTCCAGGTGGGAAAGGGCATTGTGGAGTGCAATTGGGGCGGTATGCGAATTGGAGTAGGTCTTGGGTATCCGGGAGGATGCTGTTGATGTGAGCTATGACCAGCCTTTTAAAACACTTCATGGCTACTAATGTGGGTGCTAATCATTTAGGCAGGTTGCCTTCTCTTCCTGGGCACAGGGACTATGGTGGTCTGCTTGAAACATGTAGGTATTACAGACTCGGTCAGGGAGAGGTTGAAAATGTCAGTGAAGACACTTGCCAGTTGGTCTGCGCATGCTATGAGTATACGTCCTAGTAATCGGTCTGGCCCCGTGGCTTTTAAGAATGTTGACCTGTTTAAAGGTCTTGCTCACATCGGCTATCGAGAGCGTTATCATACAGTCGTCCAGAACAGCTGGTGCTCTCGTGCTTGCTTCAGTGTTGCTTGCCTCGAAGCGAGCATAAAAGGCATTTAGCTCGTCTGGTAGTCTTGCGTCACTGGGCAGCTCGCGTCTGGGTTTACCTTTGTAGTCCGTAATAGTTTTCAAGTCCTACCACATCCGACGAGCGGTGTAGTAGGATTCAATCTTAACAAGAAAGATCAATAAGAAAGAGAGTTCCAAACTTTTTTGCCAATAACAGCAAGTTTTTTTTTTATTCTGGCCCACTCAGACCCCTTCCAGACAGTCCAACCAAAATTCTTGTTTGTGAAATTACTCTTTGCTAAAGAGTTATTTTAGTTTGTTTTCAATTAAAATGATATAAAATAATCACAGTAAACCACTTAATATACTAATCTCATATGTATATACTGTATTCTATTCTACTGTAATTTAGTCAATGGCACTCCAACATTCCAACATCAAATATTTATATATTTCTTAATTTCATTATTTTACTTTAAGATTTCAAATCAAATCAAATTGTATTTGTCACATACACATGGTTAGCAGATGTTAATGCGAGTGTAGCGAAATGCTTGTGCTTCTAGTTCCGACAATGCAGTAATAACCAACAAGTAATCTAGCTAACAATTCCAAAACTACTACCTTATAGACACAAGTGTAAGGGGATAAAGAATATGTACATAAAGATATATGAATGAGTGATGGTACAGAGCAGCATAGGCAAGATACAGTAGATGGTATTGATTACAGTATATACATATGAGATGAGTATGTAAACAAAGTGGCATATTTAAAGTGGCTAGTGATACATGTATTACATAAGGATGTAGTAGATGATATAGAGTACAGTATATACGTATACATATGAGATAAATAATGTAGGGTATGTAAACATTATATTAGGTAGCATTGTTTAAAGTGGCTAGTGATATATTTTACATCATTTCCCATCAATTCCCATTATTAAAGTGGCTGGAGTTGAGTCAGTGTGTTGGCAGCAGCCACTCAATGTTAGTGGTGGCTGTTTAACAGTCTGATGGCCTTGAGATAGAAGCTGTTTTTCAGTCTCTCGGTCCCAGCTTTGATGCACCTGTACTGACCTCGCCTTCTCGATGATAGCGGGGTGAACAGGCAGTGGCTCGGGTGGTTGTTGTCCTTGATGATCTTTATGGCCTTCCTGTGACATCGGGTGGTGTAGGTGTCCTGGAGGGCAGGTAGTTTTCCCCGGTGATGCGTTGTGCAGACCTCACTACCCTCTGGAGAGCCTTACGGTTGTGGGCGGAGCAGTTGCCGTACCAGGCGGTGATACAGCCCGACAGGATGCTCTCGATTGTGCATCTGTAGAAGTTTGTGAGTGCTTTTGGTGACAAGCCAAATTTCTTCAGCCTCCTGAGGTTGAAGAGGCGCTGCTGCGCCTTCTTCACGATGCTGTCTGTGTGGGTGGACCAATTCAGTTTGTCTGTGATGTGTACGCCGAGGAACTTAAAACTTACTACCCTCTCCACTACTGTTCCATCGATGTGGATAGGGGGGTGTTCCCTCTGCTGTTTCTTGAAGTCCACAATCATCTCCTTTGTTTTGTTGACGTTGAGTGTGAGGTTATTTTCCTGACACCACACTCCGAGGGCCCTCACCTCCTCCCTGTCGGTCGTCTCGTCGTTGTTGGTAATCAAGCTTACCACTGTTGTGTCGTCCGCAAACTTGATGATTGAGTTGGAGGAGTGCGTGGCCACGCAGTCGTGGGTTAACAGGGAGTACAGGAGAGGGCTCAGAACGCACCCTTGTGGGGCCCCATTGTTGAGGATCAGCTGGGTGGAGATGTTGTTGCCTACCCTCACCACCTGGGGGCGGCCCGTCAGGAAGTCCAGTACCCAGTTGCACAGGGCGGGGTCGAGACCCAGGGTCTCGAGCTTGATGACGATGTCGAGCTTGAAGGGCACACGAGCTGTAGTCGATGAACAGCATTCTCACATAGGTATTCCTCTTGTCCAGATGGGTTAGGGCAGTGTGGTTGAGATTGCATCGTCTGTGGACCTATTTGGGCGGTAAGCAAATTGGAGTGGGTCTACGGTGTCAGGTAGGGTGGAGGTGATATGGTCCTTGACTAGTCTCTCAAAGCACTTCATGATGACAGAAGTGAGTGCTACGGGGCGGTAGTCATTTAGCTCAGTTACCTTAGCTTTCTTGGGAACAGGAACAATGGTGGCCCTCTTGAGGCATGTGGGAACAACAGACTGGGATAGGGATTGATTGAATATGTCCGTAAACACACCAGCCAGCTGGTCTGCGCATGCTCTGAGGGCGCGGATGGGGATGCCATCTGGGCCTGCAGCCTTGCGAGGGTTGACACGTTTAAATGTTTTCCTCCCGTCGGCTGCAGTGAAGGAGAGTCCGCATGTTTTGGTTGCGGGCCGTGTCAGTGGCACTGTATTGTCCTCAAAGCGGGCAAAAAAGTTATTTAGTCTGCCTGGAAGCAAGACATCCTGGTCCGTGACGGGGCTGGTTTTCTTTTTGTAATCTGTGATTGACTGTAGACCCTGCCACATACCTCTTGTGTCTGAGCCGTTGAATTGAGATTCTACTTTGTCTCTATACTGACGCTTAGCTTGTTTGATTGCCTTGCGGAGGGAATAGCTACACTGTTTGTATTCGGTCATGTTTCCGGTCACCACAGCAGTGGTTCCCGCTTTCAGTTTCACAGGAATGCTGCCATCAATCCACAGTTTCTGGTTTGGGAATGTTTTAATCATTGCTATGGGAACGACATCTTCAACGCACGTTCTAATGAACTCGCTCACCGAATCAGCGTATTCGTCAATGTTGTTGTTTGATGCAATACGAAACATATCCCAGTCCACGTGATGGAAGCAGTCTTGGAGTGTGGAATCAGATTGGTCAGACCAGCGTTGAACAGACCTCAGCGCGGGAGCTTCTTGTTTTAGTTTCTGTCTGTAGGCAGGGATTAGCAAAATGGAGTCGTAGTCAGCTTTTCCGAAAGGAGAGCGGGACCTTATATGCGTCACGGAAGTTAGAGTAACAATGATCCAAGGTTTTTCCAGCCCTGGTTGCGCAATCGATATGCTGATACAATTTAGGGAGTCTTGTTTTCAGATTAGCCTTGTTAAAATCCCCAGCTACAATGAATGCACCATCAGGATATATGGATTCCAGTTTGCAAAGAGTCAAATAAAGTTCGTTCAGAGCCATCGATGTGTCTGCTTGGGGGGGAATATATACGGCTGTGATTATAATCAAAGAGAATTCCCTTGGTAGATAATGCGGTCGACATTTGTTTGTGAGGAATTATAAATCAGGTGAACAGAAGGACTTGAGTTCCCGCCCCTCTTCTTACCAGAAAGATATTTGTTTCTGTCGGTGCGATGCGTGGAGAAACCAGCTGGCTGCACCGACTCCGATAGCGTCTCTCCAGTGAGCCATGTTTCCGTGAAGCAAAGAACGTTACAGTCTCTGATGTCCCTCTGGAATGCTACCCTTGCTCGGATTTCATCAACCTTGTTGTCTAGAGACTGGACATTGGCGAGAAGAATGCTAGGGAGTGGTGCACGATGTGCCCGTCTCCGGAGTCTGACCAGAAGACCGCTTCGTTTCCCCCTTTTACAAAGTCGTTTTTTGGGGTCGCCGGCTGGGATCATTCCGTTGTCAAAATCCAATCAAATCAAATGTATTTATATAGCCCTTCGTACATCAGGTGATATCTCAAAGTGCTGTACAGAAACCCAGCCTAAAACCCCAAACAGCAAGCAATGCAGGTGTAGAAGCACGGTGGCTAGGAAAAACTCCCTAGAAAGGCCAAAACCTAGGAAGAAACCTAGAGAGGAACCAGGCTATGTGGGGTGGCCAGTCCTCTTCTGGCTGTGCCGGGTGGAGATTATAACAGAACATGGCCAAGATGTTCAAATGTTCATAAATGACCAGCATGGTCGAATAATAATAAGGCAGAGCAGTTTAAACTGGAGCAGCAGCACGGCCAGGTGGACTGGGGACAGCAAGGAGTCATCATGTCAGGTAGTCCTGGGGCATGGTCCTAGGGCTCAGGTCCTCCGAGAGAGAGAAAGAGAGAAGGAGAGAATTAGAGAACGCACACTTAGATTCACACAGGACACTGAATAGGACAGGAGAAGTACTCCAGATATAACAAACTGACCCTAGCCCCCTGACACATAAACTACTGCAGCATAAATGTCCTGGGTGAAAGGCAGAACACAGGATCCGCTTCGCAAAAGTCATGTTCTTGGTCGTACTGATGGTGAGTTGACGCTGCTCTTATAGTCAGTAGTTCTTCTCAACTGTATGTAATGAAACCTAAGATGACCTGGGGTACCAATGTAAGAAATAACACGTAAAAAACAAAAAACTGCATAGTTTCCTAGGAACGCGAAACGAGGCGGCCATCTCTGTCAGCGCCGGAAAGTAGGTGTATTGTTGTGAATTGTTAGATACTACTGCACTGTTGGAGCTAGGAACACAAGCATTTCGCTACACCCACAATAAACATCTGCTACAAATGTGTATGTGACCAATAAAATTGGATTTGATTTAAATTTGATATTGAGATCAAATCGGCTGCATTGAACCTTTAATAAAAAACATACAGTGACCCCTTTTCCAGGCAGTTATTGGGAAAGAAACCAAGTTCTACTATATTGGCCAAACAACCTCAGATGTTTGTGTCACAGATGAAAATGCCTTGTTATATCAGTGTCGTTGGTTGTGTGGCTTCTTTCTGGGTTCAAAAGTTCCTTACAAACATGGTGGAAAGTGAGGACGTGTTTATTTAAAACAAAAAGTTAGCGTCACTTCCTGTACCACCACCTCCTTTGTCTGTGCCCCAGGTTTCGGTACGCAAGGCTGGTTATTTATTTATTTCCTTTTTATTTGGAGGATATATTTTCATATATATCCATTACTTTTTCATTTATTGAATGACAGTCGACTCTGAAATATTTATGCCTAAAAGCAAAGCGCCAAAAATGGATGACCTGGACTACAGTAAGTATCGCTACGCTAACGCTTCGCTTATAAAAACACACTCAGCTAGCCAGCTAGTTATAACAGCAGGTATTACACAATTAGAGCACCGTTGTCACTAAACAATATTAACGTTGTATGCATTATAATGTACTACATGGTTGTCATCTTTGTTTGTTATACAATGTTTCTCATACGAGAGTCCCATACAACCGCAGTCAACGTAAGCTAATAATACAGTACTGACTAACGTCAGCTCGCTAGTTAGCAAGCTAGCTAACTCTTATTAGGCTTACTGGGTAACTAGTTGTAGCTAACTACTTCTTGTAGTTTGACCACTCATCCAAATAGCTAGCTAACGTTATTCATTACAGTATTGGTTACTATTTCACGTTAAACCTACCCACTGTCCGTCAAGAATCAAAACATTGAATAACTTAGCTAGCTCGTTAGAGGGACGGGGTTGTTGACTTGCAGATGTCATTTAGCATCCTAAACATGAACCTGATCGTGGCACTGTAGTGGCTGGTCACTACCGAGGTAGTACTGTGGTTTGCAGCGATACTGTGACCTCTATTTTTTAACTCCAGTCCAGGCTGGGGACCCAGAGGACTGCACATCATTGTTCCAGCACTAACACATCTTACCTGATACAACTAATTAGATAGTGGCGTGATAATTAGTCTAAACAGGTGTGTTAGTGAGTGCTGTGTTAGAAAAAGAATAGTTACTTTAGTTTAAACATCTGAGGATTGACAGTAGCTAGAGAGAAGTGTCATTTGGAATGAATACGTATTTTTTTAAATATTTTTTTTATTGTCCTGCATAGTTCACATATGCAGCGCCAACAGTAAACAACATTTTTTTTAATGCAGATCTCTTATCTCTGTCCCCAACTAGTATTTGTCATGTCTAACCACTCCCGATGTCACATTAGAGATTGTCAGGATTCCATGGAATGTTTCGGACTGAAAGCCCTGAAGCCAGTTTTTCGGCTTATTTGATTTTAAACATGTTTTGTCTTTTATCTACAGTACTTCTGTTCTGTGTTGATAGGCTACTTCTGTGCAGGACTAGATGGTTTTCTGAGCTCTAAGAACCTTTCTTTATCGATGAATAGGCTGTAAGGTTGAGTGCTCCAGTTTATCAAGGCTGCAATGAGACGCACGTCATCAACCGCCTGATTTTCCACACGTTTCCATTTGACTAGACAAGAAAAATGGAGGAATTAGGTACAGGTCAGTGAGTGGAGAAACAAGCAAGAATAGAGAGGGGAGAGACAGAGGAAATTGAACAATGTTTTGGAACATGGGATTGGATATGATTAGTTTTGTGTTTTGGAAAACACGGCTTTTACTCAAACTTCTTATTGTTTTCAGTAAGAAACTCAAAGCATCTTGGAAATGCACAGTAGCAAACAGACTTTGAATACTGTCATGTTTCAGGTGAATTTGAACTTGTTCCCTCTATCCCCACCATTTTCCCATTGTCTCCCATTTCCATGCTCCCTTTTTTTCTATCGCCATCCATCTCTTTATTCTCTCACCCCTCTTCTCCCTCCTTCCCTACAGTCCCGGTAGACCTGAGTCCAGAGGAGCGCTCTGAGCTGGAGGACATCCGTCGGAGGAAGGGAGCTCTGCTGCAGGAGATCCAGAGGCTCAGAGACGAGCTCAGAGAGGCCATCATAGAGGTGGAAGGACTGGAGACCAGCACAGAGGGCAGGTGAAGAAAACACACAGATGGTCCCCTGAATATTTCAGTTCCATTATTCAGTGTGTAGCACAGTCCCTCCCCCCTGGTGTATCTGAAGTTGAATTATAATGGGATGATTAGAGAGAGTCCATGTGACAGCCGTGTTTCCCAAAATAACTTCCTATGCATTCAGGTTACCTCTGCATTTACTCAATATTGCATCTATGGCAATTTCACTTTGAAGTTTATGTAAAAATATATAGCTTCCTATTGGCTTCTTTGACTATTCTCCTCTCCCCGGCAACTCCCCAGGTTCATAGCTGAAAATGAGATTGTGTTTTCAGTCAATATAGCATTTCTAAGAGCTATTTTAGTTTGTCTTCCCAACCCTGTCCTCTCCATTACCCTCTAACTGTATGTATAATTGATGGAGAGGTATTGTGTTGAATGAGATTCACTCCTTGTCTTTCCTCCCTGCAGTAAAACTTTACAGAAGAACAGGCATGTGGCCATGGGAAGGAAGAAGTTTAACATGGACCCCAAAAAGGTGAAAAGGGGACATGGAATGGATACATAAATCTGATCTTCACTCTAAACCCAGCCCCTCTCTTTTACCGTCTGCCTTCTCATCAATCTCTTGAGCGTTTACTCTCTTTTGATTGTTGTTACCCTCTCTCTGTGTGTGTGTGTGTGTGTGTGTGTGTGTGTGTGTGTGTGTGTGTGTGTGTGTGTGTGTGTGTGTGTGTGTGTGTGTGTGTGTGTGTGTGTGTGTGTGTGTGTGTGTGTGTGTGTGTAGGGTATTGTGTTCCTGGTGGAGAATGAGTTGCTCAGACACACTCAAGAGGATGTTGCCCAGTTCCTGTACAAAGGAGAGGGACTCAACAAGACTGCTATAGGAGACTACCTGGGAGAGAGGTAACCATTCCCTCTCTCTACCTTGCTATTGTCTTTGTTATTGTTGGGCTGAACAGCATCAGAAGTCTACGTTCCTCTTCTCTCCTGTAGGGAGGACTTTAATCTCAAGGTTCTGCAGGCGTTTGTTGACCTTCACGAGTTCACTGATCTCAACCTGGTCCAGGCTCTCAGGTAAGCTGGGGTGTCCTCTATGATAAGCTCTGACATTTAATAAAAAACAGTACATCAATTTCAAATTCTAGAGGTTAAAAACACTACATCAGCGTCTTTGTTACCATGGCAGCCAGTGCTCTCTCTGACCTTTTGACCTCTGACCTTTGTGACCCCTGCAGGCAGTTCCTATGGAGTTTCCGTCTGCCTGGCGAGGCTCAAAAGATTGACAGGATGATGGAGGCCTTTGCCCAGAGATACTGTCACTGCAACCCTGGCGTCTTCCAGAGCACTGGTACACACACTTACCATCGTTATAACAGAGGTCTACTAGCCACTTCTCATCCTATGGTTCCGCTCTCTCCTCAGATACGTGCTATGTGCTGTCGTTTGCTATCATCATGCTGAACACCAGCCTCCACAACCCCAACGTGAGAGACAAGCCTGGATTAGACCGCTTCATCTCCATGAACAGAGGCATCAATGAGGGTGGAGACCTGCCAGAGGACCTGCTCAGAGTGAGTGAGGGAGGGGAACATAGCAGCTATGGGGAGGGGCTAGGGGAGTTTCTGTGGAAGTGAGGTGTCGTTGACTGAGTGATTATTCATCTTTTTTTCATCAGTTTGGAGGGGTTCAGAATGAAGCTCTAGTTCAGATAAAATATCAGTGTGTTATAGTGAATCTCCCTGCTGTTTGTCTCTCCTCAATGGACAGGAAAGGGGGATACCTAATCAGTTGTACAACTGAATGCATTCAACTGAAATCTGTCTTTCGCATTTAACCCAACCCCTCTGAATGTCTCTTGTCTCTGTCTACCACAGAATCTTTATGACAGCATCAAGAACGAGCCCTTCAAGATCCCTGAGGACGATGGAAACGACCTGACACACACCTTCTTCAACCCTGACCGAGAGGGCTGGCTCCTCAAACTAGGTGAGTTGGCCGTGGCGACGCCGGGTGGTGGGAGGGGGTACTGCAGCTTATCTCTGCCGATCGCCTCAAGGTAGTTTCAAAACCAAATATGGATTATTTGGATGGCTTAAAAATATATTAACATTCTGTAATGTCTGTAACGGTCCTGATCAGCCCCAGGGTTTTTGGATAGTGAGTGTAAACTTGTGTGCTCTCTCTCCTAAGGCTTTGTGCTGTTATGTGCCTGCTTCCTTCTCTCTCAAGTTTACACTAAAGATAATGATACACCGCCAATGTTCTGAGGCAATATTGCCAGACTTGTTGTCCAACAATGTTGCCTAAAACATCGTCCATGTATTATGATCTCAAGACTGCCATTGCATGATGGGTAAATAGACAGAATTGTCCATACTGAGGGAGCTGCCCTTGGATTCTCATATAAGATCAGTTTGTGTTTTCTCCGCTATGTTAAGATTAGGATTGGGGCACAGTAAACTGATCCTAGATATGTGTCTATGAGCGACTTCTACATGGAGCTTCCCTCAGTACCTCACCCTCTTGCATCATGGCAGTCTGAACCGTCTTCTCTTGCATGGTGGGGTCTGTGATCTGTTTGTCACTAATATCTCTGCCGTCTTCTCCCCCAAAACCTCTGGTCCCTGTTGTCTCTGCTTCTCCCTGTGATTTCCACACTCTGCTGCTGCCGTTTGTTTCTCAGGAGGTATGTACTGGGAGAATGGGTCCATGAGAAACACTATCATTCTTATGGAACCAAAATGGCCAACAGGCATATAGAAGAAAAGTTATTGTCCACATATGCCTTTTGTCAGACATTAGACGTCTCATATTACCGTGTGAGATGAATTGGCATACAAAGGCATTGGAAATGTAAGGCTATACAAGCTGTCTGAATAACTGTAATATCCTGAAGGTGATGTGTAGTAATGGAATATTTGCTTCAGTATGTGGAGCAGTCAAGTGGAATGATTTTCTCCAGTCCAGTCGGTATTCTGCTCACCTCCAGATCCCATGTCTCATGCCTCTATTGGTCTGTTTGTATTTCAGGAGGACGGGTGAAGACCTGGAAAAGAAGATGGTTCATTCTCACAGACAACTGCCTTTACTACTTTGAGTATACTACAGTAAGTCAACATTATAGCTGTCAAAGTGCCACTGTAGAGCAATGTGATGGAAATGTAATCCATTACAGAGAGGGTAAAGAGCTATGTAACAGAACATTGTAACGTGGATCAGTGTTCTGTACTACAGTGTGTATAATGTGTGTGTTCAGGATAAGGAGCCCAGAGGTATCATTCCCCTAGAGAACCTGAGTATCCGGGAGGTTGAAGACCCCAGGAAACCTGTGAGTTTGTTATCAATACATTTAGAATGTCAACATGGGACATGATCACTGCACCATTTCTCCTGACTCCCGCTCTTCCCTCTCAGAACTGCTTTGAGCTGTACATCCCCAACAACCGTGGTCAACTGATCAAGGCCTGTAAGACTGAGGCAGACGGCAGAGTGGTGGAGGGGAACCACAACGTGTACCGCATCTCTGCCCCCACACCTGAGGAGAAAGACGAATGGATCCACCACATCAAGTACGTAGGGAGGGAGGGAGGGAGGCAGGCAGGCAGGCAGGCATAAAGGGAGAGTAAGGTGTATGGATGGATACATTTAGAAATGCATCAGACTAACATTCTTCTTTTCTGTTTCTTCCATCCCTCTCTCCAGCTCTGCGGTCAGCGTGGACCCCTTCTATGAGATGCTGGCTGCCAGGAAAAAACGCATATCGTTAAAGAAGAATGAGGAACAACCGTAGAACATTCCCTTCTTCCTCTCTCCTCTTCATCCCCTCCTCCACCTCTTCATCTCTCATTCTAACATGGGACACAAGCCTTTCTCTCCTCCCTAGATTCATTCCATTCCTCACTTTTTTCCCCTCTTTCTTTGGGAGGAGGATTTGTTGCTATCCTGTTTAAGAGACTGGCCAGCACAAACAGGCAGTTCAGAAGTGAACTGTGAAATAAATGTGTTTTATTCAGGGTAGCAAGCAGGGCCACTGAACCTTCCATCACAAACAGGCTGCAACTCATCAGTCTGAAGTGACTTCCTCTCCATCTGTAACTGATATAACATTGGGGCAACGGTCCAGTTCTAACCGGTCACTGTGTGAAGGACAGGAAGCCACTTTAACCTGTTAAGATGCAGCACTAGTTGTCTGCTGTGCTTTACTCTAACATCTTGGCTCCAGGTTAGCATGTCTATATCAGCATTATCAAAGTCCCACTTTAATACTGTAGCCTCTGTGAAGGAGATGACGCTGGTCCTTACTGCTTAGACCATAAAAATGTCATTCATGTTAAATTTGTTATGATCAACCATCTACGGGAAATGTTCCCAGAAAAACTGACCAATAAGGCAACAATAGAGCAGTGAACACTAAAAGACGACGACTCTTGTCAATGACCACTGGCGTTTCCTTCACAAGACTGTTAATAAACTCCCTCATACAGACACGTAAACTGTTAAACCCAACTCCATAATACGCTACAGTGGGTTTTAAGAAGTTACAACGGCAGCTTATTACAACGTATACTTCATTTTTTTGTAAATACTTGTTAGACTATTGTTTACAACACAGATTTAATTTATTGTTTATTTTTGTTTGTTAAATCTTTTTTGTAAGAGCTACTGTAGAACTGCATGTGGAGATGAGGGTTAATCCTTCATACACCCAGATGGACCAGACTTGTGTTAGTGTTGGGTGCATTTGAGAAAGAATGTTAGTGTTCCCTGTTGACACAATAGAATCAACCTCCAATTGGAACATTTAGATTATTCAGGACAGGAGAGTGATGACATCACAAAACATTTTGGATAGAAATGTTTAGTATAGAAAAGGCATGGTTCTGTGTGGTATGGAACAGGGAATCCTGTCAGTTCTATACATTCTATTTCTATCTGTACTGTTGATAATGTTGCACTGTCCTGAAGGAACCTCTATTATCCTCTAAGAGCCTGAATGAATGAGGCTCACTGAAGCACAAACAGGTGTCCCAGATGCCTGTAATGGCTTTCTTTCAGCCATAACCATCATGGATATGTGAAAGGGCTGGTTAGGTGTCCTTCATAATACTGATGCCCATCCAATCCTGTCAGATCTGTGACCTAAAAGAAAAGCAAGCTATGGGTGGTTATTGGGACATCACCCTATGATAAGTCTGAAACAACCTGTCTAATATGAGAACTGAAATCTGAAATGATGTTTCTGAAGTTGAATCATCAGTCAAGCCAGGAAAAGGCATCAGATTCCTCTTAATGTGATTGAATTGAAAAGGATAACAAACATGGAGCACTAATATATCTTTCAATATTATGTAATTGCTGAAATATTAAAATGTATTGAATGAATAACAATGTTAAGGATATGTCTAATGATACATTATGCCTGAATTGACTCGTAGATATTTGCATTAGTTTGTCATTGGATTAACATTTCTTTAGACTGAATATGGAAAATGCAGAATTAGGATTGTCTGCTGCACTTTATCAATATGTAACTTTTAGATTGGCAATACTAACTGCATCTGTAGTAGCCTCCAGTGGTGGCCAGGCTGTCCTACATCATCCTCACTGGTTGTGATGAAGGCTTCACAAGTCCATATTTTGATCACTTCCAGCTCTGACGACTATAGAAGTTGTACTCTAAATGTTGTTTACATAGGAAAGTCTAGGTACAAAAAAATGATCTCTTAATCTTCTCTAGTTATTCTCTGAGTGTTTGGTGTGACAGACACACAGCAGCGAGCCAACCTACAGGCAGGGCTGCTGTACACTACACGACACTGAAACACAGTAGACCTGTCTGGGTATTCTTGAAGTGCAAAGTTGCCAAAATGGAGTTGGGACGTCACACTGTTCCAACTCAACAAAGAGACAGACTTTTGTGAGAAAGGACACTAATGAATATTTCTGTCCCCCAGACCCCAACACCACTGCTTCTGTCCCCCAGACCCCAACACCACTACTTCTGTCCCCCAGACCCCAACACCACTACTTCTGTCCCCCAGACCCCAACACCACTACTTCTGTCCCCCAGACCCCAACACCACTACTTCTGTCCCCCAGACCCCACCACCACTACTTCCTGGGATAGTGTTTGATTTATTATTTATTTTTGTTTTACAGCAATGTAAAGATGGATAGGTCATCTGTGCTATATGTAGCAAAAACAAAACCACGGTACACAGGTGCCAGTCAACTGTTGTGAAACAATAAAAAGTGAACTGAGACAATATTCCTGTGTGTTTGAGTGATTATTATTAGACTTAGTTTACAGATGTCGGCAGATCAAATTCTAAATGTTTTTATTCCAGTGAACAGTATTACCCAGACCTTTTTTCCATTGTGACTAGGGTTGCAAAATTCTGGAAACTTTCAATAAATTCCCTGGTTTTCCTGAGATTCCAGTTGGAGATTTCCCAGAATAAGCAGGAAATCCAACAAGGATTTATGGAACACCAAGGAATTTATTGAAAGTTCCTGGAATTTTGCAACCCTAATTGTTACCCACTTACAGCCCAAGTGTTTGCGTGATCCATAGAGAATGACTCTAGGGCCCTAAAGGTCGTTTTAGCATGGGTGGCACCATTGAAGACTCACCATTTTGAAGTAGTCAACTGGGTGGGACTTTCTATGGGTTAAGGAAGGATCACATGATTCCATCTGGGTAATCACGTAGGATCAGCCAATGAATTATACTCGTGAGCAAGCATTCCATAACTGCAGGTGACAGTAAATCGCCAACCTTGGCGTTATATCTGTTTTAACACAGTACAGGTGGCAGTGTGGACACTCAGTTTGTTTGCCAATTCGCAGAAGAAAATGGACTGCTTCAAAATGGAGATGGCTTCAGTTGCGCTGTCCATGCTCTCACAGACGTCGTAATGGGACAGATTCAATGAAGAGAGGTTGAGCTAAATCTATGGTTTGACCCACCAAAATATAGACAACCCTACAACCCAGACCAAATCCAGCCATGACTCATGACAAGCTGGGCATGGCCCAATTGGGTCTTGACCCACCGTTTAGGAATCAGTGACTAGGACAGTCTGGAATGAGTTTGACACCTGCATTAGGTGGAGAAAGATCTTCAGGCTTAAACGTGGGGTGCTCTCATGTCATCTACCAACATAGACAGGGCTCTAACTTCTCTAGCTCCACAATGAAATAGGGTGTAGGCCAGGCAGCAGGCTGTTAGCCAGCCTGCCAGCTTAGTGGAGTCTGCCACTAGCACAGTCAGTGTCGTCAGCTCAGCTATCCCCATTGAGGCCGTGTCTGTGCCTCGACCGAGGTTGGGCAAAACTACACATCACGGTGTTCGCCTTAGCAATCTCACTAGGATAAAAACCTCCATTCCTGCCATTATTGAAAGAGATCATGATACCTCACATCTCAAAATAGGGCTACCTGATTTTAGATCCCTCACTTCCAAGGCAGTTATAGTCAATGAACTAATCACTGATCATAATCTTGATGTGATTGGCCTGACTGAAACATGGCTTAAGCCTGATGAATTTACTGTGTTAAATGAGGCCTCACCTCCTGGTTGCACTAATGACCATATCCTCCGTGCATCCCACAAAGGCGGAGGTGTTGCTAACATTTAGCAAATTTAGCAAAAAAATTACATTGTTGTCTTTTGAGCTTCTAGTCATGAAATCTATGCAGCCTACTCAATCACTTTTTATAGCTACTGTTTACAGGCATCCTGAGCCATATACAGCGTTCCTCACTGAGTTCCCTGAATTCCTATCGGACCTTGTAGTCATAGCAGATCATATTTACATTTTTGGTGATTTTAATATTCACATGGGAAAGTCCACAGACCCACTCCAAAAGGCTTTCGGAGGCATCATTGACTCAGTGGGTTTTGTCCAACATGTCTCTGGACCTACTCACTGTCACAGTCATACTCTGGACCTAGTTTTGTCCCATCGAATAAATGTTGTGGATCTTAATGTTTTTCCTCATAATCCTGGACAATCGGACCACCATTTTATTACGTTTGCAATCGCAACAAATAATCTGCTCAGACCCCAACCAAGGAGCATCAAAAGTCGTGCTATAAATTCTCAAACAACACAAAGATTCCTTGATGCCCTTCCAGACTCCCTCTGCCTACCCAAGGACATCAGAGGACAAAAATCAGTTAACCACCTAACTGAGGAACTCAATTTAATCTTGCGCAATACCCTAGATGCAGTTGCACCCCTAAAAAACAAAAACATTTGTCATTAGAAACAAGCTCCCTGGTATACAGAAAATACCCAAGCTCTGAAGCAAGCTTCCAGAAAATTGGAACGGAAATGGCGCCACACCAAACTGGAAGTCTTCCGACTAGCTTGGAAAGACAGTACCGTGCAGTACCGAAGAGCCCTTACTGCTGCTCGATCATCCTATTTTTCCAACTTAATTGAGGAAAATAAGAACAATCCAAAATATATTTTTGATACTGTCGCAAAGCTAACTAAAAAGCAGCATTCCCCAAGAGAGGATGGCTTTCACTTCAGCAGTACTAAATTCATGAACTTCTTTGAGGAAAAGATCATGATCATTAGAAAGCAAATTACGGACTCCTCTTTAAATCTGCTTATTCCTCCAAAGCTCAGTTGTCCTGAGTCTGCACATCTCTGCCAGGACCTAGGATTAAGAGAGACACTCAAGTGTTTTAGTACTATATCACTTGACACAATGATGAAAATAATCATGGCCTCTAAACCTTCAAGCTGCATACTGGACCCTATTCCAACTAAACTACTGAAAGAGCTGCTTCCTGTGCTTGGCCCTATGTTGAACATAATAATTTATTTTTTATTTATTTATTTATTTTACCTTTATTTAACTAGGCAAGTCAGTTAAGAACAAATTCTTATTTTCAATGACGGCCTAGGAACAGTGGGTTAACTGCCTGTTCATCCACTGGATGTGTACCAAACTCACTAAAAGTGGCAGTAATAAAGCCTCTCTTGAAAAAGACAAACCTTGACCCAGAAAAAAAATCTAGCGGCCTATATCGAATCTTCCATCACTCGCAAAACATTTTGAAAAAGCTTTTGCGCAGCAACTCACTGCCTTCCTGAAGACAAACAATGTATACGAAATGCTTCAGCCTCCAGTATTTATGCTGCAGTAGTTTATGTGTCGGGGGGCTAGGGTCAGTTTGTTATATCTGGAGTACTTCTCCTGTCTTATCCGGTGTCCTGTGTGAATTTAAGTATGCTCTCTCTAATTCTCTCTTTCTTTCTCTCGGAGGAGGACCTGAGCCCTAGGACCATGCCTCAGGACTACCTGGCATGATGACTCCTTACTGTCCCCAGGCCACCTGGCCATGCTGCTGCTCCAGTTTCAACTGTTCTGCCTGCGGCTATGGAACCCTGACCTGTTCACCGGACGTGCTACCTGTCCCAGACCTCCTGTTTTCAACTCTCTAGAGACAGCAGGAGTGGTAGAGATACTCTTAATGATCGGCTATGAAAAGCCAACTGACATTTAATCCTGAGGTGCTGACTTGCTGCACCCTCGACAACTACTGTGATTATTATTATTTGACCGTGCTGGTCATTTATGAACATTTGAACATCTTGGCCATGTTCTGTTATAATCTCCACCTGGCACAGCCAGAAGAGGACTGGCCACCCTTCATAGCCTGATTCCTCTCTAGGTTTCTTCTTAGGTTTTGGCCTTTCTAAGGAGTTTTTCCTAGCCACCGTGCTTCTACACCTGCATTGCTTGCTGTTTGGGGTTTTAGGCTGGGTTTCTGTACAGCACTTTGAGATATCAGCTGACTTAAGAAGGCCTATATAAATACATTTGATTTGATTTTGATTTGAAATGTGTGGTCTAAGTTCACACCTGAGCTATGAGTGCGTGCATGCCATCATGGATAACAAGGTAAAATGGGGTCCCTCCACTGGTATAGACCACCCCATCTCTAGTGTGGTGACCTGTGGGTACTGTAGTGTGGCCACATTGGGTTGCTGAGAGATTGATTGTGTGTGCTGGGTGTTAGTAGCAGGCTATCAGCAGTGAGGGAAGCAGACAGGTCAAACAAGACATCAATTGCAGTCTGAGGTTAGAATGGGATTCAAGAACATAAATTGATTAGTAAATAAACATTCAAACAGAAACATCAAGGTTTTTATTTACAAATAGTATCAAATCGTTTCTGATCCGTGTGCAGTATCCACAGACAACGTCTACTGATAGAAACACAGCCAGATCAAACATTTACAAAGCCACAATGTCATTACAGCAAATGTTATATTAGCCTAATATAACATTTGAATAAAAAAGGAATTTGATAAATGTTTTATAAATTTGGCCATCAAACAACAACACGATTTCAAATAAAAAGGTACATACATTGACAAATAATGTCATACAAATGAACACACACTTCTGTTCAATATCAGTAAATAACAAGAACTCAATTTCAGTGGAACTTTCTTACCTGCTAAATACAAAGTGCATTGTAAATAAAATCATAAATCTGTTGCTTGTCTGATTCTTGGTTTAGGGGTGAAACCTGACTCCTACATTAAAAAGAGAGATAAAGAGAAATGTGGGGTAACTCCCTTACATTTTCACTCCCCTACGTAGCATGATTCATAATACATTAAATCAAGCTTTAAAATGTGTTGTATGTGTACTGAACAAAAATATGAACTCAACATGTAAAGTGTTGGTCCCATGTTTCATGAGCTGAAATAAAAGATCCCAGAAATGTTCCATACGCACAAAAAGCTTTTTTGTACACACATTTTTTTACATCACTGTTAGTGAGCATTTCCCCTTTGCCAAGATAATCCATACACCTGACAGGTGTGGCAGGTGGATGGAAACTGATTAAACAGCAGGATCATTACACAGGTGCACCTTGTGCTGGGGACAATAAAAGGTCACTCTAAAATGTACAGTTTTGTCACAACACAATGCCACAGATGTCTCAAGTTTTGAGGGAGCATGCAATTGGCATGCTGACTGCAGGAATGTCCAACAGAGCTGTTGCCAGAGAATTGAATGTTAGTTTCTCTACCATAAGTCGCTGAGGGCTGAGGAGTATTTCTGTCTGAAATAAATCCTTTTTGTGGGGAAAAACTCATTCTGTGATTGGCTGTGCTTGGCTCCCCAGTGGGTGGACCTGACTCCCAAGTGGGTGGGCCTATGCCCTCCTAGGCCCACCCATGCCCCCCTAGGCCCACCCATGGCTGTGCCCCTGCTCAGTCATGTGAAATCCATAGATTAGGGCGTAATGAATTTCTTTCAATTGACTGATTTCCTTACATGAACTGTAACTCAGTAAAATATTTTAAATTGTTGCATGTTGCATTTATATTTTTGTTCAGTATACATATAAAGACTCATAAAGCACATTTATTTGCTGGGAATTCATGTCTCAGGTAAATCATTGAAAAAAAAATCTGAAATCAAAACAATAACACAAAGCTAGAATCCTGAATTGAAACCATAACAAAGAGGTCACCCCACCTCTGTTTTGGTATAAATCTGAGATATGGGCCTGGAGAAATGTAACCACTCTTAAATTCATAGACAGAGCTGTGGATGCAAAGACTGACCACCCATGATATCAACATTATCAGTTTTAACCATGTTTGGAGGCTATACAGTGTTAGTTTACATTTGTATTGTTTACAAATATTGGAGTAAAACAACCTTATATTTTGGGTTCTGATATGGTATGACATTTGAACTAAGCTCATGATTCATTTCTAAGTTATATTCTTCAAGAATCAATGGGTATATGTAATTCATTCATTTAAGTCCAAAAATGGACGTAACAACTAAGGACCCCGGCATTAAGAAAATGTACTCGATGTACTTATATCACAGGAAAACAGGAAAAAAAAATAAAAAGACTAAACAAATGAATTAGTCTAACTTTTCTTTGGTATATTAGCTGTATGTTTCAATGGATCTTATTTCAGAGAATCCATTGGTCAACCTCACGCTCTCCTTCTACTTATGTAACCACTTTCAAAGTCAATTATACGGGCCCACTATAAGGATGCTGTGTACCGTAACAACAATATCTATTGATCTTTATCAACTATATGACAATATATCATATTATCCTTGTTGTGACATTAAAACAGCAGTAACATTTTAGTAACACTAATAAAGGGTCAAATAGAAGCTAGAAAAATAGATACATTTACAGAGCCTTCAGAAAGTATTCACACCCCCTGACTTATTCTACATTTGTTGTGTTACAGCCTGAATAAAACATTTATTACAGTTAGATTTTTTGTCACTGGCCTACACACAATACCCAATAATGTCAAATTAATTAAAAATGAAAAGCTGAAATGTCTTAAGTCAATCAATATTCAACCCCTTTGTTATGGCATGTTAAAATAAGTTCAGGAGTTCAATTTGGCTTAAAAAGTCACATAAGTTGCATGGACTTTGTGTGCAATAAAAGTGTTTAACGTTATTTTTGAATGACTACCTCATCTCTGTTCCCGACACATACAATTATCTGTAAGGTCCCTCACAGTCAAGCAGTGAATTTGGCTGTGACAGGAGAAAATTGAGGATGGATCAACAACATTGTAGTTACACCACAATGCAAATCTAATTGACAGAGTGAAAAGAAGGAAGCCTGTACAGAATAAAAATATTCCAAAACATGAATCCTCTTTGGAACAAGGCACTAAAGTAATACTGCTAAAAATGTTGCAAAGCAATTAAATTGTTGTCCTGAATATAAAGTGTTATGTTTGGAGCAAATACAATACAGAACACTCTCCATATTTTCAAGCACAGTGGTGGCTGCATCATGTTATGGGTATGCTTGTAATCGTTAAGGACTGGGGAGTTTTTCAGGATAAAAAATATATGGAATAGATCTAAGCACAGGCAATATCCTAGAGGAAAACTTGTTTCAGTCGGCTTTCCAACAGACACTGGGAGATTAATTCACATTTCAACAGAACAATAACCTAAAACACAAGACCAAATCTACACTGGAGTTGCGTACCAAGCAGATTGGAATGTTCCTGAGTGGTCAATTTATGGTTTTGACTTAAATCTACTTGAAAATCTATGGTAAGACCAGAAAATGGTTGTCTATGATCAACAACCAATTTGACAGAGCTTGAAGAATTATTGCACAATCCAGGTGTGGAAAGCTCTCAGAGACTTACCCAGAAAGACTCATAGCTGTAATCACTGCCAAAGTTGCTTCTACAAAGAATTAACTCAGGGGTGTGAATACTTGTGTAAATGGTTATTTCTGTATTTTATTTTCAATACATGTAAAAACATGTTTTCACTTTGTCATTATTGGGTATTATGTGTAGATGGGTGAACCTTTGTTATAATTGAATACATTTAGAAATCAGGCTGTAACACAACAAAATGTGGAATAAGTCAAGGGGTATGAATACTTTCTGAAGGCACTGTATATATAGTCCATTTCATTATCAAAACATTTAAATTCCATAATAGTCATAACACAGTCTCTGGGAATGGGGCTCTTCAGTCTTTCAGACTAAAAGGAAGGCATAGTTTTAGTCAGGTGGTAATATTAAGTGGAGTGGATTCTCTATCCTGTGTGATCTCATACCCCCTCTGGATCGGAAAAAAATCCTTCTTCGATAGGAGTACTTTTAAGTATGTGTGTGATATGGATCCATTGGTAATGTCATAATAGTTGGTTGCCCTTAGTGACAGGGGTCGAAGGGGTACTTGGTGACCCCTCCGTGGAGCTCCACCACGTTCTCGGACCAGGTGATGACGTCCCCGCTGAGGTGGCTGTTGCAGGAGGCCAGGCTGTAGATGTCATGGGCCGTGAGGACATTAGCCCACATCTGGAGGTCAGAGATGTCCCCCATAAACGCCTGCGTGGCGTCGAAACGACCTCCCAGAGTGTCCTGGAGGAGAGAGACAAGGTAATGTTAGGCTCATTCTAAAGTTAGGATTTGGACTTAAGAAAGGAGCCATAAATGCATTTAAACTAAATAATGGGTTATGTTTGTGGCTAGCTTTAGATCACAGGATGCTGCTGAAGGAAGAACGGCCCACAATAATGTCCGGAACGGAGCTAATGGAATGGCATGTGTTTGATGTACTTGATACCATTCCACCTATTCCGCTCCAGCCATTACCATGAGCCTGTCCTCCCCAACCTCCTGTGCGTTGTATGTATGGTGTGTAGTAGTAGGTGGTAGTCTGCCTTCATTATATGACAAACCTATCTGCTGCTCTAAACGAGACATGGTCAGGGTTCAGAGGTCAGAGGCCAGGATTACACAGTAATGACTTTGACCGTAACCCCAACCACGATCACTGTTTCTGAGAGAAAGCCCATGCTAGCGAAGTGACTGCTTTTGTTGTTGGTTAAGGGAGAGTGCACAACAGTCCCTCTGCTTGGGCTTTGTTTACACTGGTGGCCCAATTCTGATATATTGCCCAATTATTGTAAATAGCTGAGAAGACCAATTAGTGGTAAAAAAAAAAAGGAGATCAGAATTGGTGTGCCTGTGTAAACATAGCTTTAGAGTTCTAGACAGTCGTGGCGTGATACATAAAGGGAGGCTATACTAGGATAAGGGACTCAGTCAATAATAGGTGAAATTATGGGCTGAGGAGGGAAGGAAGGAAGGGAAAGGGGATACCTAGTCAGTTGCACAACTGAATGCATTCAACTGAAATGTGGCTTCCGCATTTAACCCAACCCCTCTGAATCAGAGAAGCGCGATGGGCTGCCTGGGAGCAGTTTGTTGTTGTTAACTGCCTTGCTCAAGGGGTTAATGAGTGAGGTCGCAGGGAAAATGGCTTAGTGTGCACTTTTTTGTCTTGTGTAATGCAGAATCTTTTTGTAGACACTCAATAACCAACTGAAAGAATTTGAAGATGACCTGTTCCTGTCCGAGGATGAAGACCCCTCCAGGTTTGATGGGATGCCATGCGGACAGGTTCTCCCCAGAGCCCCTCTTCACCCCGTCCTGGTAAGCCTCCCACTCACCGTCCCTAGTCGACCACGTCACACACACATGGTGCCACTTTCCATCGCTGATAGAAAGGGGCAGAGTCACTGCCTGGGGGGAAGGGAGGAGAGTAGGGATTGAGTACCACCAAGTTGACAGCACAAGGAGATAACTTGTGTGTTTCCAGTAGTAAACAGGTAAAGATTTGTACTACTTGATGACTTGATGTTGGTAGTAAATAAGTAGTTAAAACACTACAGCTTTACTACACAGGCTTGTCAATAGTAGTCAAGTAGAGTTTTTACTACTTGATGTTGGTCGTAAATAAGTAGTTAAAACACTACAGCTTTACTACACAGGCTTGTCAATAGTAGTCAAGTAGAGTTTTTACTACTTGATGTTGGTCGTAAATAAGTAGTTAAAACACTACAGCTTTACTACACAGGCTTGTCAATACTAGTCAAATAGAGTTTTTACTACTTGATGTTGGTCGTAAATAAGTAGTCAAAACACTACAGCTTTACTACACAGGCTTGTCAATAGTAGTCAAGTAGAGTTTTTACTACTTGATGTTGGTCGTAAATAAGTAGTTAAAACACTACAGCTTTACTACACAGGCTTGTCAATAGTAGTCAAGTAGAGTTTTTACTACTTGATGTTGGTCGTAAATAAGTAGTTAAAACACTACAGCTTTACTACACAGGCTTGTCAATACTAGTCAAATAGAGTTTTTACTACTTGATGTTGGTCGTAAATAAGTAGTCAAAACACTACAGCTTTACTACACAGGCTTGTCAATAGTAGTCAAGTAGAGTTTTTACTACTTGATGTTGGTCGTAAATAAGTAGTTAAAACACTACAGCTTTACTACACAGGCTTGTCAATAGTAGTCAAGTAGAGTTTTTACTACTTGATGTTGGTCGTAAATAAGTAGTTAAAACACTACAGCTTTACTACACAGGCTTGTCAATACTAGTCAAATAGAGTTTTTACTACTTGATGTTGGTCGTAAATAAGTAGTCAAAACACTACAGCTTTACTACACAGGCTTGTCAATAGTAGTCAAGTAGAGTTTTTACTACTTGATGTTGGTCGTAAATAAGTAGTTAAAACACTACAGCTTTACTACACAGGCTTGTCAATAGTAGTCAAGTAGAGTTTTTACTACTTGATGTTGGTCGTAAATAAGTAGTTAAAACACTACAGCTTTACTACACAGGCTTGTCAATACTAGTCAAATAGAGTTTTTACTACTTGATGTTGGTCGTAAATAAGTAGTCAAAACACTACAGCTTTACTACACAGGCTTGTCAATACTAGTCAAATAGAGTTTTTACTACTTAGTGTTGGTAGTAAATAAGTGGTCACACTACAGGAAGACAACACTGGCTTTTCGTGACCACCAAAGACAAGACAGGAAGTAGTTGGCTGTTGTTAGCTAGCTACTGTTTTTGCCCATCCTGAATGTAATCCTCTTCCGTCCTTCGTCGTCCTGTCTTTCATAGTTAGCCCTCATGCTGACACCAGTTCCTTTAAGGTTTATGAATACTTTCATGTCGTTGTTTAGCCGTTTATATAACATTTTAGGAAATTAAAAAGGATCAGGAGAAATTCAGTAGTGATCAGTGGCGACACTACACGCACAAATGGCAGTAGAAATTCAATAGGGATTGAGTAGGCATACAGCAGTAGGCTTTGTGTAGTAATTCAATAGTGAACATGTAGGAATTGTGTAGGTATGTGTAGGTTTTAAGTAGTAAATACCCCAAAGTTCAGAAGTTACACAGAAGTGATTTAAATAGGAAATATGCATTGTTCACCAGTGATGAAAGGTCCCAATTTGTCACTCATTTACTATTTAAATGACTACATTAATCACTACTGGTTTACTACACATCTCAACAGCAATCAAACAGTAAAACCAGTAGGGTTGTGTAGTATTGCTGAGTAGTAACTCCGTAGTATTTTTTCATGAGGGCTGAGACCAAGGTTGTGAATTACTGGGGGGGTCTCTAAATTATGCAAATTAACTACTCTCCTGTTTGTTTAAAATGTAGTGGTAAATATGTAAATAAATGTTTCCAAATTAAACAAATACCCCCACCTCTCTGTCATGGTTTAAACCATGTATTTATATGTGGCAGCTCTGTCCACTCTGTAGTGCTGAATTACGGCCTAAGTTCCTTTACACATAGATTTTCCTTTGTACTTCCTCATTTTTGCCATTTGTTTGCCATGTGTCCTTGATAAAAAAATGGCCTTTATTCCAATCGTTAGATTTATCCGTTGATTTATCATTGTTTGCGTTTGTCAGTCAGCTGTTTAGAGGCTCATTCGTTGTTTTTCAGGTGCGTGTGGGTACTGGTGTTCTCTGTGACCGAGGTAAAAACAGTTGGATATTCAATGGATATTTGCCTGTCGTTTTCCTTACATCCACCAATAGCAGTTAGAGACCATCAACATAGTGACAAATCAAATTTTTCACATTTCAATAGCTCTTTAACCATTTCTCCTAAAACTTTCAAAACGGGTTGTAGCTAACTCCATGGCATAGACACACATTGCACGCACTTTTTTTTGTTGGTTTATATCTCACACTATTTAAAATGATTTATTTTTATTTATTTATTTTAACCTCAAACAAGGTTTATAATGTACACTCAGTGGGCCTACACATTGCACACCATTTTGTTTGTACATTTTAATCTCAGGTGATTTTAAATGAATTGTTCTGTTTTTCATTGTTTCGAATGTCAATAGCTCTCTGGTCATGTGACCTACAACCCTCAAACTGCTGTCAGAATATCAACTGAAAAGCCTAATGTATTGCACACCCTTTTGTTTTTCCATTCTCATGTCAAACGATTTTACATACATTTCTTACTTTCGAATGTCAATAGCTCCTTGGTCATGTGACCTACAACCCTCAAACTGGTGTCAGAATATCCAGCCGAAGCCAGCGTTCGATTCAAACCGTTGCGGTTTACAGTTAGCTAAGTATACGGGGGACGTGTGTTTAAATGTTTCACCATAGCCGCTCTGTGATCAGACTGATGGGAGTAGTACACTTTCATCAGCCTTCTCCCAGGACATAACTCCCCCCTCCCAGCCAAAGCCAGGGATGCGTTCGAGCCGTCATTCTCCGATTGGCTTCCTGTCAAGGTCAGAATTTGTTTACAAGAGCCCCGCAGCAAATCATTGAGTTTGGTGGAACCGCCCTCACATTTTCATGCTTGACCGAAAGCCCCATATTCCAGGACCGTCTGCCGCCTTCCGTTAACGATCAACAGCCATCACCATCTGCAGGACTCTCTTTGTGTACGGACTAGTACCGAGGTAACTCCCGTTTGGTTTGCCTCGTTAGCGACACCTGAAAACAGGTGACATACAGGGAGGGATTGGAAGAGCCCTGCTAGAAGGATACCTCGTTATCTCCCTTACTAAGGCTAAGGACTCTTTAAGAGAGTCATTGTTACACCCGCCGTTTACTCGTGTTTCATTGAATTTCTTCACTTTGACATTCTGAGCACTGGGCAGAAATCACATCACATCAACACGGGCCTTCGCAATGCTTTGTTTTAATTAAACAGTCGGATTCCCCTGGTCCGCACCAGTTCTAAGTCAGCTGCTAGGCGCCGGCTGATGCGACCCGCATGAGACCCAGCGCAAACAGGGCCGGCGAGCGATGTAGCTGGGGAGATCCGCGAGAAGGACCCAGGACGCGTCCAGAGTTGTTGCCACCATCTGCCGGACCCAATCCCCCACAGGTCCGCCTTTGGCCTGCCGAGAGACACCACCCGATGAAGCCCCTCACGCAGTCCCTTGCGAGACCACGCACTAGAGACTGCGAGATGGGCCGCATAACGAACTTCCAACGGTGGCGAGAGGAGGGCGACGGAGCGACTGCTCCCCAGCCGCGGCTTGAGCCCCACTTCGCACCCCAGCCCGACCGACACAGCCCTTAGAGCCAATCCTTATCCCGAAGTTACGGATCTGACTTGCCGGCGCCAGATTTACACCCTCTCCCCCGGATTTTCAAGGGCCAGCGAGAGCTCACTGGACGCCGCCGGAACCGCAACGCTTTCCAGGGCCTATCTCTTGGGTCGATCCCATTCCAGGGCGTCTTGCCCTTCACAAAGAAAATAAAACTCTCCCCGGGGCTCCTTGCGTTAATGCACTGGACGCCTCGCGGTGCCCGTCTCAGCCAGTCCGTGGACATTCTGAAAGTAGTTTGAGGTCAGTAGGTAACAAATTAGAATGTTTGAAAAATGTATGCAAAATCTTGTGAGATGAAAATTACAAACTAAAGGGTGTGCAATGTGTAGGCCCACCGAGTGTACACTCTGAACCTTGTTTGAGTCCAGTACCAGTAGGTCACATGACCAAGGAGCTATTGAAATGAGAAAGTTTGAGACATTTATGTAAAATCGAGCGAGGAAAATGGATAAACTAAAGGGTGTGCAATGTGTAGGGCCACTGAATTCTGAAAAAAGTTTGTACTTTGTTTATGCTCCCTAACTAATTCAACTAGGAATACAAAATGCTGTTCACATCTCCACGTTTATGAGCTTTGGAAAGCAAATTAATATCCAAATCGGGAAAATAAGACATGCGCAATGTTGTGCGCAATTTTTCCAACATCATGATACTTATTTGGAGTCTGTGGCTCAAGTGGTTTGAAAGCTATTGAGGTTTGGAAGCGCAAATATCCCTTGAATATTCAACTTGAAACTGTCTTTACCTCGGGTTCTCTGTGGCCAAATATAGTAGACCATTTATTTTGCTTTATTATTTCTATCAATATTTGTTTTCTTTCCTGGATCAACTGATGATGGTAGACAATATCACAAGACAACTAGTCTCTAGCTAGACACCAATGTGCATCCAATCCATCCAACAAGTAGGCTATACGTTAATGACAGTAGGCCTATAAGGTGACTCTTTGGTTAGAAGAGGATAAATGATTAACGTTCAATGTTCTAATTCAATTATTAAATGCTTAATAATGATAAATAACACTGTCATCATTTTCATCAATGTAAGGACAAAAAGGAAGTATTTTATGTCACACAATCTGTGAAGACTCCAAGCATTAACTCATTAACTATGGACTAACTCATGAACAAGGGTGGAAAACATGTTTTGATTTATTTAACTCATGTATTATAATGGATGTAGGCTACCGGTTCTGTGTGTAAAATTGCCTCTGCTGAGAGGGTAGGCTAACAGAAGTGATGTAGGCCTAGTGGAAGGTAAAAGGTAGGCTAACAGAAGTGATATAGGCCTACTGGAAGGTAAAAGGTAGGCTAACAGAAGTGATGTAAGCCTACCGGAAGGTAAAAGGTAGGCTAACAGAAGTGATGTAAGCCTACCGGAAGGTAAAAGGTAGGCTAACAGAAGTGATGTAAGCCTACTGGAAGGTAAAAGGTAGGCTAACAGAAGTGATGTAGGCCTAGTGGAAGGTAAAAGGTAGGCTAACAGAAGTGATGTAAGCCTACCGGAAGGTAAAAGGTAGGCTAACAGAAGTGATGTAGGCCTAGTGGAAGGTAAAAGGTAGGCTAACAGAAGTGATGTAAGCCTACCGGAAGGTAAAAGGTAGGCTAACAGAAGTGATGTAGGCCTACTTGAAGGTAAAAGGTAGGCTAACAGAAGTGATGTAGGCCTACCGGAAGGTAAAAGGTAGGCTAACAGAAGTGATGTAGGTCTACTGGAAGGTAAAAGGTAGGCTAACAGAAGTGATGTAAGCCTACCGGAAGGTAAAAGGTAGGCTAACAGAAGTGATGTAGGTCTACTGGAAGGTAAAAGGTAGGCTAACAGAAGTGATGTAAGCCTACTGGAAGGTAAAAGGTAGGCTAACAGAAGTGATGTAGGCCTACCGGAAGGTAAAAGGTAGGCTAACAGAAGTGATGTAAGCCTACCGGAAGGTAAAAGGTAGGCTAACAGAAGTGATGTAGGCCTACCGGAAGGTAAAAGGTAGGCTAACAGAAGTGATGTAGGCCTACTGGAAGGTAAAAGGTAGGCTGACAGAAGTGATGTAGGCCTACTGGAAGGTAAAAGGTAGGCTAACAGAAGTGATGTAGGCCTACCGGAAGGTAAAAGGTAGGCTAACAGAAGTGATGTAGGCCTACTGGAAGGTAAAAGGTAGGCTGACAGAAGTGATGTAGGCCTACTGGAAGGTAAAAGGTAGGCTAACAGAAGTGATGTAGGCCTACTGGAAGGTAAAAGGTAGGCTAACAGAAGTGATGTAGGTCTACTGGAAGGTAAAAGGTAGGCTAACAGAAGTGATGTAGGCCTACTGGAAGGTAAAAGGTAGGCTAACAGAAGTGATGTAGGCCTACCGGAAGGTAAAAGGTAGGCTAACAGAAGTGATGTAGGCCTACTGGAAGGTAAAAGGTAGGCTGACAGAAGTGATGTAGGCCTACTGGAAGGTAAAAGGTAGGCTAACAGAAGTGATGTAAGCCTACTGGAAGGTAAAAGGTAGGCTAACAGAAGTGATGTAGGCCTACCGGAAGGTAAAAGGTAGACTAACAGAAGTGATGTAAGTCTACTGGAAGGTAAAAGGTAGGCTAACAGAAGTGATGTAGGCCTACTGGAAGGTAAAAGGTAGGCTAACAGAAGTGATGTAGGCCTACTGGAAGGTAAAAGGTAGGCTAACAGAAGTGATGTAGGTCTACTGGAAGGTAAAAGGTAGGCTAACAGAAGTGATGTAGGCCTACTGGAAGGTAAAAGGTAGGCTAACAGAAGTGATGTAGGCCTACCGGAAGGTAAAAGGTAGGCTAACAGAAGTGATGTAGGCCTACTGGAAGGTAAAAGGTAGGCTGACAGAAATGATGTAGGCCTACTGGAAGGTAAAAGGTAGGCTAACAGAAGTGATGTAGGCCTACTGGAAGGTAAAAGGTAGGCTAACAGAAGTGATGTGGGCCTACTGGAAGGTAAAAGGTAGGCTAACAGAAGTGATGTAAGCCTACTGGAAGGTAAAAGGTAGGCTAACAGAAGTGATGTAGGCCTACTGGAAGGTAAAAGGTAGGCTAACAGAAGTGATGTAAGTCTACTGGAAGGTAAAAGGTAGGCTAACAGAAGTGATGTAAGTCTACTGGAAGGTAAAACTGAATGTATAGGGAGCATTACTTTTTATTTTTTTGTGACCAGCAATAAAGATAAAAAACACGACATAACTGTCTACCGGTAGATCTATTTGAAGTTCATGGTAATAGGCTTACACGTTGTAGCCTAGTCTGGTAAGTTCACTGTGTGTTAGGATGACCAGACCATCCTGTTTATCAGGTGTCCAGACTTTTCAGGCTTCAAAAAAGGTCAATTTGTCAGCAAGAAGCATCAATTAATGTAGGCCTAATCAATGGCAATGGCTGAATTTCAATAGGCACACTTCTTAGTGTTTTGTAACACATGTCTATTTCCATTCATCTATTCATTCTATTTCCATTCAAGTGGCACGAGTATACAGTTGAAGTCGGAAGTTTACATACATTGGCAAGTCGGTTAGGACATCTACTTCTTGCTCAGATATTTTTTCTAACAATTGTTTACAGACAGATTATTTCACTTTCACATAATTCACTGTATCACAATTCCAGTGGATCAGAAGTTTACATACACTAAGTTGACTGTGCCTTTAAACAGCTTGGAAAATTCCAGAAAATGATGTCATGGCTTTAGAAGCTTCTGATAGGCTAATTGACATCATTTGAGTCAATTGGAGGTGTACCTGTGGATGTATTTCAAGGCCTATCTTCAAACTCAGTGCCTCTTTGCTTGACGTCATGGGAAAATCAAAAGAAATCAGCCACGACCTCAGAAAGAAAATTGCAGACCTCCACAAGTCTGGTTCATCCTTGGAAGCAATTTCCAAACGCCTGAAGGTACCACGTTCATCTGTACAAACAATAGTACACAAGTATAAACACCATGGGACCACACAGCCGTTATACCACTGAGGATGGAGACGCATTCTGTCTCCTGGAGATTAACGTACTTTGGTGCGAAAAGTGCAAATCAATCCCAGAACAACAGCAAAGGACAGTGTGAATATGCTGGAGGAAACAGGTACAAAAGTATCTATATCCACAGTAAAACCAGTCCTATATCGACATAACCTGAAAGGCCGCTCAGCAAGGAATAAGCCACTGCTCCAAAACCACAATAAAAAAGCCAGATGACGGTTTGCAACTGCACATGGGGACAAAGATTGTAATTTTTGGAGAAATGTCCTCTGGTCTGATGAAACAAAAATAGAACTGTTTGGCCATGATGACCATCATTATGCTTGGAGGAAAAAGAGGGAGGCTTGCAAGACAAAGAACACCATCCCAACTGTGAAACACATGGGTGGCATCATGAGGATGGAAATTATGTGGATATATTATTGAAGCAACATCTTAAGACATCAGTCAGGAAGTTAAAGCTTGATCGCAAATGGGTCTTCCAAATAGACAATGACCCCAAGCATACTTCCAAAGTTGTGGCAAAATGACTTAAGGACAACAAAGTCAAGGTATTGGAGTTGCCATCACAAAGCCCTGACCTCAATCCTATAGAAAATGTGTGGGCAGAACTGAAAAAGCGTGTGTGAGCAAGGAGGCCTACAAAACTGACTCAGTGACACCAGCTCTGTCAGGAAGAATGGGCCAAAATTCACCCAAGTTATTGTGGGAAGCTTGTGGAAGGCTACCTGAAACGTTTGACCCAAGTTAAACCATTTAAAGGCAATGCTACCAAATACAAATTGAGTGTATGTACATTTCTGACTCACTGGGAATGTGATGAAAGAAATAAAAGCTGAAATAAATAATTCTCTACTATTATTCTGACATTTCACATTCTTAAAATAAAGTGGTGATCCTAACTGACCTAAGACAGGGAATTTTTACTAGGATTAAATGTCAGGAATTGTGAAAAACTGAGTTTAAATGCATTTGTCTAAGGTGTATGGAAACTTCTGACTCCAACTGTACATGCAGTTTGGATGCTGGAATTATTTTGAAGTGGATGAACACGCATAGGTAGCCTACTTTTTGAAGTGATTTGTTTGACAATCAGATGAAAATATCATGACTGGTTGTGTTAATGCCACATTAAAAGGTAATACATTTTTTACAGTTTAAATTATGTCTTTAATATTATTAAAATACATTTTTTATTTTTATTGATAGAGACCCACGAAAACCATGGTGTAATTCACACTCTGGCTGAGACTCTCTCCACCTGCTGTCTAAGTAAGCTGCTCTCTGACGTCATTGTCACGCCATTAAGACGGATCACTGGTGTCAGAAAGTCCATTCGGTTTACCTTCAGAGTTACAATGCTCTTCAGTGTAGCCTAGTTATTATATACTGAGCTTCTGAGCTACTGAGTCCAACAGGACTTCTGGGCTAAACCTTTGGCTACAGAGACGTGGCTTACGTGGCTTTTATCCTCACAGCTGAAGTGTTAAAGCCAAGAGAGTTATATAGCATCCACTCTGCCCATGTTCGAATACCCGTTCTAGCATACTATACTGAACAAAAATATAAACACAACATGCAACAATTTCAAATATTTTACTGAGTTACAGTTCATGTAAGGAAATCAGTCAATTGAAATGAATTAATTAGGCCCGAATCTATGGATTTCACAACTGGGAATACAGATATGCATTTGTTGGTCACAGATACCTTTAAAAAGGTAGGGGTGTGGATTAGAAAACCAGTCAGTATCTGGTGTGACCACCATTTGCCTCATCCAGGGCGACATCTCCTTCGCATAGATGTTGTCCCTCTCTTCTTCAATGGCTGTGCAAAGTTGCTGAATATTGGCAGGAACTGGAACACGCTGTCGTAAACGTCGATGCAGAGCATCCCAAACATGCTCAATGGGTGACATGTCTGTTGAGTATGCAGGCCATGGAAGGACTGGAACATTTTCAGCTACCAGGAATTGTGTACAGATCCTTGGCTGCGGATGAATGGCACGACAATGGGCCTCAGGATCTCGTCACGGTATCTCTGTGCATTCAAATTGCCATTAATAAAATGCAATTGTGTTTGTTGTCTGTAGCTTCTGCCTGCCCATACCATAACCCCACCACCACCATGTGGCACTCTGTTCACAACGTTGACATCAGAAAACTGCTCGCCCACACGATGCCATACATGTGGTCTGTGGTTATGAGGCCGGTTGGAGGTACTGCCAAATTCTTTAAAACAATGTTGGAGGCGGCTTATGGTAGAGAAATTAACATTCAATTATCTGGCAACAGCTCAGGTGGACTATCCTGCAGTCAGCATGCCAATTGCATGCTCCCTCTAAACTTGAGACATCTGTGGCATTGTGTTGTGTGACAAAACTGCACATTTTAGAGTGGCCTTGTATTGTCCCTAGCACAAGCTACACCTGTCAGGTGGATGAATGATCTTTGCAAATGAAAGATTCTCACTAACAGGGATGTAAACAAATTTCTGCACAAAAGTTGAGAGAAATAAGCTTTTTGTGAGTGAAAAATGTATGGGTATCTTTTATTTCATCTCATGAAACATGGGACCAACACTTTACACGTTGCGTTTATATTTTTGTTCGGTGTAAATAGTATGCAGAAAAATATATAGTTTTATAAATAGACTGACATTTCAAAAATAGACTCCCACAATTCGTTAATTTTGGTACAGCACGTCAATTTCTCTGATTATCAGCAGTTGTCAAACATGTTGGAAAAGATGAAAAGACGAGTGAATTCCACTAGACCAAACACCAAAATGAGTATGCAGTTTAGGTATGTAATACACTAGGATGGGTATTCAGACATGGCCACTCTCTACTCAACGCTCTCTCTCCTCATCTCACCTTGTCATCCACCAACAGCTCCATGGGGTTGTTGCCCCACTCAATCAGCACCAGTTCGTTGGCCTGTCCTGGTACAGAGTAGGAGAAGGGGGTCCCCAGCCCGGGGCCTGCGCCCCCCTTTATCCACAGACACAGGGTCAGGGCAAAGATCTCGTGCAGGAGGGTCATCTTGACCTTCCCGTACATGTAGTTGGTTCTCATGGGGAAGCCGATCTGGAAGGCATCAGGGTTCTTGGTACCTGTGTGGTGCAGGTTATTCAGTAGAGAGTCCAGTTTGTTGTTGGAGTGCAGGCCAGCCCTGGGCCCTGGTATGCGATAACCCGTTCTCTGCAGATAACCATGGCTATCTGCCTCGTTGTCGTGTTGCCCATCGTCATGGTGATCATCGGGGTGGTCGTCATGGTGACTGTCGTCGTGATGCCCGTCGTTGTCATGGTGATTGTCATGGTGACTGTCGTCGTGATGCCCGTCATCGTCGTGGTCTTCATGGTGCCCGTCATCGTCGTGGTCTTCATGGTGCCCGTCATCGTGGTGATCGCTGTCGTCATGGTGATTGGGGCTGCTGCTGAGGGCAGCAGCGGTGTGGTGCATCTGCTGCTCCAGAGCACTGATCTTCCTCTGGAGGAGCTCCTTCAGAGAGCTGGAGTAGGTGGTGGAGGTGTTCCTTGACTGATGGGGAGGGAGACACAAACACTACCCTTATTTACTGTTGACTACAGTACGTACATTATTTTTTTTATTATGGTTGTGATTGAGAAACAGATTGAGAGATAAGTATTGCTATTTGACCGTTTTTACACTGTTGACTTGGGGTCTCTCTGTGGGACAGTGACGATAGACAGATGGCATGGGCAGCAGAGGGTACAGATCTGAGATCAGTGTCAATTATCATGATCTCCACTTACAGCCTGATAATCAGGCCACAAACCTGGACGACAAAGCCTGAATTACGAGAGAAAGCAAGAGAGAGAGAACAGGTAGGAATGATGTGCCCTGCCCAGCTCCATCCAGCTACACTAATTTTACCCATCTACCAAGCTAACCTAACTCTCTACACCAATCTTAAACTCACCCAGCTAGCTCTGCCCTGCTCATCTCAAACCCACCCACCCAACCATACCAAACCCTACCAAGTGTACTCAAGCAGAATCCATTTAAACCGTCAGTGCTCAATAACCTTGTCTAGTGTGCCCATTTTGATTTAGACAGGGTGATCATCCAACCCCACTGTTCTGCTCCAGACAGTCAGACAGGGCTGGCAGTGTAGCAGAGGAAAGGGACAATGGTGTTCCTGGATTGGTTTTACAAATAAAGGATTTTGATGCCAGAAAACAAGATGTAGAATTCTGTCTCGCATGGCAGGGTGGTACTTTCATGTGATTAACTGATTAAGAGATGTAAATATCCCGAGCTCTTATTCAACTTGATTTGTTTATTTGACCAAACAATCCAATGGCATGTGCATCACCTGACCTGAGACAAGACAAGGAAGTGACACGTAGAAACACATTACACCCCACTTCTTCTCTCGCTCTCTCTCTTTCTTTCTCTCTCGCATTATAATATAGTAATCTGCTATTTAGCAGACACTTTTATCCAAAACAATTTAAAGTAATCCCTTAATCCTGATTTTAGTCTCTGTCTCTCATCCCTCTGTCATTCTTTTATCTCTTTCCTTATGACCCCATCCTATCTCCATGATCTATTTTCTGTACTAAACGGAACTTTCTCTCACCTGCAGGTTATCCATTCTCTCTTTCAGGGCCTGCAGCATCCTGCCCAGTTCCTCCGGCGATTTTGATGATATCATATCCTCTGGTGTTGCGTGTTTATCCTGCCCGCTGTTGTTATGCCCACTGTCCGACCGGTGCTCCCCATTCCCAGGGTAGTGTCCAGCTGCATCCAAGGCATGGTTGTTGTTTCCATGGTGACCCTGCTGGTTGCCATGGTGACCGTTGTCAGCGTAAGGCAGTTGGCTGACAACCCCTCCATGATGAGATGGAGGTCCATGGTGGTCGTTGTGACCCCCGATGCCCGGCCCAGAGCCCTCGCACAGGGTGAGCTTGGCGGTTAGCTCCCTGATGGTCTCTCTCATATCCAGGATGGTCTCTTTCTGCTGCACCAGGCTTTCTCTCAGGTGTAAAATACTAGTTTTAGCCTCCTCTGTCATTCCCCACCAGCCATTATTGTTCGGGGGCCCTACAGGAGGCCCGTGGTGCCCTGCCCCGCTAGGCCCCATGACTGGCCCCCCAGAGGGGAAGCAGGCAGGGTCGGTATCGGCAGGGACGGGAATGCAGATGAACCGCGGGTGGCCTCCATAGTCAGGCCCTGGCATGGCAGCGGTAGGGGAGATGAAGAGGAGGATGGTGGAGAGGATGAGTGTTTGTAACGACGAGGGTTTAGAGGTGCACTTGTGTTCCATTTTCAGCACTCTTTGAGTATGGTTTGAGGTTGAAGAAATAGACTTCAACCTGTCTGATGTGAGTAAGTTTAACTCTTTTGAATTAAAAGCAGCATGTCCCAGAAAAGCTATTTTCCAATAGCTCTGTGGTCTGATACCTCTGAAAGTTTCTTATTTTATGGTGTGGGAGAACCAGAGCTGTTGTGGAAAGCACCTGTAAGAAAAGTATGAGGTTTAGAATGCAGCTGAGTAACTTTTGGTCTAGGACAGCACACGAAGTAGCAGGGACCGGTAGTTCCCCTTCTATTGCTGTGGGTGCTGTTTGGAAGACTACAAGGTTGCAGTTGTAGGTATGGAAGTCAGTACTGTACTCTAGGCAGGACCGTACACAGATCTTTGGTGGTCTCAAAGTGAGAAAAAGGGTGCCCCCTTCCAAAATGACCGTCATTCCATTTATATTTTTCTACTGCTCCTGTAGCCAAATTCTCCATGATTTGTTTAAACATAGGCTTTACTTTTCTACCACAACACACTCACTCATCATACATTGTAGACTAAGCCAGCTCAAAGATGAAAGGAAGTTAGTTGATTATCTTGCTAGAACCACTACCGCGGTCTATATAGTATCTGATAATTGTTGATGTAGACTAGATGGATCAGCTAGTTAGCTAGGCTATGCTGTCAAAACAAGCTAGTCTTTACTTGATTTGAATTTGTTCGGCTAACAAACAGTCAAACTGCAGTCACCCCCTTCCCTGTCCCTTCCCTGTCCCTGTCCCTGTCCCTGACCGTGAGGCAACACGTGCTACTAACCTACTACTGGCGGTACTCATTGTAAACCGATAGGCAATTCGTTGCATTTGAAGTTACAAGAGAGAGAATAGACTAAATCAAATAAAGAGTCATTGTTTTTTTTCTTTTTTTACACGCACGTGCCTGACTGTAGTGCAGTATTCCATCTGCAGGGTTGATGCATTCATTGGCTTTTGAGAGATTAATCAAGGGATTGGCCTGGAATAAAACAAAATCACAGAGTACCGATAGCACAGACACCAGATCATCATAACAAAAACACAAAAATATAAGTAAATCAGTAAGAATTAAAGTGAGCATCTAAGCCTTCACATTATTAAGAATAGAGTATGTTCTGAAACTAAAATGTTGTTTTTACTGGCTGCTTAAGAAATCTCTTGATGATCACTCACACCTTGTCATGCAAGTTCAAGCATCTGCTGCTCTTATTTCCATGACCAGCCCGATCTAAAGTTTTCTACACCACTTCCCTCACAAGGGGAAAGGTTGGCAATGATAGCAATCAGACACTCCTAATCACATCTAATCACCATTGGATGTATTTTTACAGTACCGTAAATAAAGATGTGTGGGCACGTGGGGTGACAGCTAAAACCGTGATGGCCACCTGTCGCTCCCAATCCAGATATTGTTTGACCCAGTTCAACTGCAGAGTTCAACTGACAGTCATTCATATGGCCATAAACAGAGAGAGAGAGATCATATCTAATATAATATAAGCTTGAAGATGAGTTTGTGGCTTGAATCAGCTGTGTAGTGCTAGGACAAAAACCAAAACATGTACCCAGGGGCAGCCCCAGGACCGAGTTTGGGAAACACTGGCTTAGAGGAGAGCCAGATTGTCGAGCCACACAACCGTGATTCACCCAAGCTCAATTCTTTGGCCTTTTTAGCCCTACCTTTATTATCTTTCACAGATCTTCCAATTAACCTAATTACAAATACCTATTAGGCTGACAGAGTCAAGAGACAAGAACGTTTTCCTCTGCTGTGTGTGTGTGTGTGGGGGCTTTACTTTATTAGTAGGCCTACGGGCACCATATGGTTAAAGTGGGCATTGAAGTCAGTGATTACTGATACATTTAAAGCTGACGGGCACATTTAACACTAATTAGAAAAGGGCTGACCAACAAAAACCTAATATCTGCTCATATGGTGGCTACGTTTGCAATTAAGTAGAGTTTACCAAAGCCAGAAGGAGACCACCGAAGCATGACAATATCATTTCCAGGGATGGGTTGTCAATTACAATCTAATTGAGGATTTAAAATAAATTGAATTCCAGTCATCTCCTAGATTGAAGAACAATTGACCCCAATCCTGGCCTCTACACAGCACAACCAGAGTATATCTGATAAATGGGTCAAATTAATATCAATTGAGTTGAATTTCACTAGACAGGTTTACAAAGTTTGTAGATGACCCCTCGGTCAGTCAGAATGTAATGACAGAGACCAATAGAAACGCTTGTAGTAATGGATAGAAAGCATCACCTTGGAGAGAAATACACCTGTATCTAACATCAAACTGAACTTGAAATAATCTAATTAATCTTGGAATGAAAGTCAATAAATCCAACGTGAATGGCCACACATTGTTGAACAGAAAGAAAGTGTCCTTACCTGAGAACCTGTGTGTCCTGCTCCTGTTCCGTTGGTCAGTTAGTAAATCCACCTCACCACATACACTGATCAGATTGGGAGATTTACTCCAGGGGAGTGTGTTAACACATCTCTCTTTCTTTCTCTCTATCTCTCTCTCTCTCTCTCTCTCTCTCTCTCTCTCTCTCTGTCTCTCTCTCTCTCTCTCTCTCTCTCTCTCTCTCTCTCTCTCTCTCTCTCTCTCTCCCTCTCTCTCTCTCTCTCTCTCTCTCTCTCTCCCTCCCTCCCTCTCTCTCTCTCTCTCTCTCTCGGCTCACCCCAACCTGTCCAGTCTCTTTCTCTGTAGGCTATACTACATGCTGCAGGGTTGGGATCAATTCCATTTAGATTCTGTCAATTCTGGAAAGTTCATACCAGTAATTGAAAAGGCAATTACATTTAATTAATCAATATGGATTTTCAATTTAGGAATTTAATTACGATTAATTTAGTGAACTTTTGTAGTTGAAATGGAAATAACCCCAACAACACTGGTGATACATTGCATTATGCTCAGAAGACACCTGCTGCATTTCTCATTTCCCGCTGTCAACTTTACAGATTGTCAAGCCTTGAAATTGACCATGTACTCATCCACAAACACTAACACACACACTCTACTATCTTCACTGCCACAGGCGGTGGTTCACCTACATCTTAACAGGATAATAGGCCTGATTAATCTGCCTGTATACTCCAGGCAGTCTGACTGGCAGCCTATAGCCTATAGCCCAGCCCTGTCCAGCACAGAGCCTTCAGACCAACAGATGGCTGCTCGTATTCAGGTCAATTAGAGGAACACGCTCAGCACACACAAACAAGACTCAGGCACAGGCCAGATATACACTCAAACCAAATAAAAACCAGTGGTGTAAAGTACTTAAGTAAAAATCATTTAAATTACTACTTACAGTACCAGTCAAAAGTTTGGACAAGGGTTTTTCTTCATTTTATTATTTTCTAAACGGTAAAATAATAGTGAAGACATAAAAACTATTAAATAACAGATATGGCATCATGTAGTAACCAAAAAAGGGTTGACAAATCAAAATGTATTTTAGATCTGAGATCCGGATCGAGGGAAAGATGAACGGAGCAATATATAGTATATATATATTTGAGCAGGTTTTCATCAAGGATCTCTCTGTACTTTGCTCCGTTCATCTTTCCCTCGATCCGGACTAGTCTCCCAGTCCCTGCCGCTGTAAAACATCCCCACAGCATGATTCTGACACCACCACGCTTCACCGTAGGGATGGTGCCAGGTTTCCTCCAGACTTGACGCTTGGCATTCAGGCCAAAGAGTTCAATCTTGGTTTCATCAGACCAGAGAATCTTGTTTCTCATGGTGTGAGAGTTCTTTAGGTGACTTTTGGCAAACTCCAAGCGGGCTGTCATGTGCCTTTTATTGAGGAGTAGCTTCCGTCTGGCCACTCTACCATAAAGGCCTGATTGGTGGAGTGCTGCAGAGATGGTTGTCCTTCTCGAAGGTTCTCCCATCTCCACAGAGGAACTCTGGAGCTCTGTCAGAGTGACCATCAGGTTCTTGGTCACCTCCCTGACCAAGGCCCTTCTCACTCGATTGCTTAGTTTGGCCGGCGGCCAGCTCTAGGAAGAGTCTTGGTGGATCCAAACTTCTTCCATTTAAGAATGATGGAGGCCACTGTGTTCTTGGGGATCTTCAATGTTGCAGACATTTTTTGGTACCCTTCCCCAGATCTGTGCCTCGACACAATCCTGTCTCGGAGCTCTACGGACAATTCCTTTAACCTCATGGCTTGGTTTTTGCTCTGACATGCACTGTCAACTGTGAGTCCTTATATAGACAGGTGTGTGCCTTTCCAAATCATATCCAATCAATTGAATTTATTACAGGGGACTCCAATCAAGTTGTAGAAACATCTAAAGGAGAATCAATGGAAACAGGATGCACCTGAGCTCAATTTCGAGTTTCATAGTAAAGGATCTGAATACTTATGTAAATAAGGAATTTCTGTTTTTAATTTTTTTGCTATGGGTATTGTGTGTAGATTGATGAGGGAAAATGTTTTATTAATATGTTTTAGAATAAGGCTGTAACGTAACAAAATGTGGAAAATGTCAAGGGTTCTGAATACTTTCCAAATGCACTGTAGTTAAATATGAGAGTCTATACACTCAACTAGAACCCTGCCATGTAAAAATCTTGGCCTTCAACTAATCTCTTGTGGACAGACTAAACATAAACTGTGCATCTGACCAAATTACGCAAGATTTTAGCTCTGGGTTAACCGAGATTAGTCTTCAACAAGTAAACATTTATTAGAGTTCTAACTGATGATGATGTTGACGTCCTGACTGCCCCGACAGTTGTCATTCACTGCAATACATAATGGAGTAGAACTATAATGATAATTAATCATAGAATTGGAGAGGTGCTTTAATCAAACTGAATTCACATTTCACATTTCCAAGAGAGACCAAGGTTGAATTGTATCTAATAATTACAGAGTTTGATCCACATGAAAGTAGAATTCTGTAGATGCCTTACTATATAAGATGCCATCTGGTCAGGCCAGCTGGCGTTGAGACACCGTGCCAGCGCTCACACTTAATCATATCCCATTTGATCAGATTAGGCAGATTGAAGCAGAATCCCTCTCTGAGAGGTGGTGAACAACCTGGTTAGCTTTTATTATCCTCCAACACATAGCACCCTCAGGATGACTGTTCAGGAAATACCTCACACTCTGCACTGTCACAGACAGACAAAGACATACGCAAACAGACACACTGCACTGTTACACAGACACACACGACATTGCACTGTTACACAGACACACACGACATTGCACTGTTACACAGACACACACACACTGCACTGTTACACAGACACACACAACATTGCACTGTTACACAGACACACACGACATTGCACTGTTACACAGACACACACACACTGCACTGTTACACAGACACACACGACATTGCACTGTTACACAGACACACACAACATTGCACTGTTACACAGACACACACGACATTGCACTGTTACACAGACACACACAACATTGCACTGTTACACAGACACACACGACATTGCACTGTTACACAGACACACACACACTGCACTGTTACACAGACACACACGACATTGCACTGTTACACAGACACACACAACATTGCACTGTTACACAGACACACACAACATTGCACTGTTACACAGACACACATGACATTGCACTGTTACACAGACACACACGACATTGCACTGTTACACAGACACACACGACATTGCACTGTAAACACACACACACTACACTGTTACACAGACACGACATTGCACTGTTACACAGACACACACTACATTGCACTGTTACACAGACACACACGACATTGCACTGTAAACACACACACACTACACTGTTACACAGACACACACAACATTGCACTGTAAACACACACACACTACACTGTTACACAGACACACACGACATTGCACTGTAAACACACACACACTACACTGTTACACAGACACACACGACATTGTACTGTAAACAGGCACACACGACACTGCACTGTCACAGAGGACTGTAACCGAAAAAGAGAGAGACACACACCCATAAGCACATGATATCATTTCTGCCATAGAACATCATGAGAATTCTGGAACACCATGACAATTCTGCCATAGAACATCATGAGAATTCTGGAACACCATGACAATTCTGCCATAGAAAATCATGAGAATTCTGGAACACCATGACAATTCTGCCATAGAACATCATGAGAATTATGGAACACCATGACAATTCTGCCATAGAACATCATGAGAATTATGGAACACCATGACAATTCTGCCATAGAACATCATGAGAATTATGGAACACCATGACAATTCTGCCATAGAACATCATGAGAATTATGGAACACCATGACAATTCTGCCATAGAACATCATGAGAATTATGGAACACCATGACAATTCTGCCATAGAACATCATGAGAATTATGGAACACCATGACAATTCTGCCATAGAACATCATGAGAATTATGGAACACCATGACAATTCTGCCATAGAACATCATGAGAATTATGGAACACCATGACAATTCTGCCATAGAACATCATGAGAATTATGGAACACCATGACAATTCTGCCATAGAACATCATGAGAATTATGGAACACCATGACAATTCTGCCATAGAACATCATGAGAATTATGGAACACCATGACAATTCTGCCATAAAATATCCCTGGTGGAATTCTGTCATAGAACTTCGTACATATAACCCAATGAGTCAGTCCCAGTGTGAAGCGATAAGTCACTCTGATCTCCTTACATAATGAGAGATGAATACCTGGTTACATACTTACAGATACTCAATGGCAACTAAACAAAGGAGATGATTGTGGACTGCAGGAAACAGCAGAGGGAGCACCCCCCCTATCCACATCGACGGGACAGTAGTGGAGAAGGTGGAAAGTTTTAAGTTCCTTGGTGTACACATCACGGACAAACTGAAATGGTCCACCCACACAGACAGTGTGGTGAAGAAGACGCAACAGCGCCTCTTCAACCTCAGGAGGCTGAAGAAATGTGGCTTGTCACCATAAACATTCACAAACTTTTACAGATGCACAACCGAGAGCATCCTGTCGGGCTGTATCACCGCCTGGTACGGCAACTGCTCCGCCCACAACCGTAAAGCTCTCCAGGGGATAGTGAGGTCTGCACAACGCATCACCGGGGGCAAACTACCTGCCCTCCAGGACACCTACACCACCCGATGTCACAGGAAGGCCAAAAAGATCATCAAGGACAACAACCACCCGAGCTACTGCCTGTTCACCCCGCTATCATCCAGAAGGTGAGGTCAGTACAGGTGCATCAAAGCTGGGACCGAGAGACTGAAAAACAGCTTCTATCTCAAGGCCATCAGACTGTTAAACAGCCATCACGAACATTGAGTGGCTACGGCCAACAAACTGACTCAAATCTCTAGCCACTTTAATAATTAAAAATTGGATGTAATAAATGTATCACAAGTCACTTTAAACAATGCCATTTTATATCATATTTACATACCCTACATTACTCACCTCATATGTATATA
>NW_026288053.1:0-2500 GCF_023373465.1 Oncorhynchus keta
CTCTACTACTGTATCTGGACGTCTTCACCTCTACTACTGTAACCAGCGTCTTCACCTCTACTGTAACTGACGTCTTCACCTCTACTACTGTAACTGACGTCTTACTACTGTAACTGGCGTCTTCATCTACTACTGTAACTGACGTCATCTACACCGTAACTACTACTGTAACTGTAACTGCGTCTTCACCTCTACTACTGTAACTGACGTCTTCACCTCTACTACTGTAACTGACGTCTTCACCTCTACTACTGTAACTGACGTCTTCCTCTACTACTGTAACTGACGTCTTCATCTACTACTGTAACTGACGTACCTCTACTGTAATTGAGCGTCTTCACCTCTACTACTGTAACTGACGTCTTCATCTACTACTGTAACTGACGTCTTCATCTACTACTGTAACTGACGTCTTCACCTCTACTACTGTAACTGACGTCTTCACCTCTACTACTGTAACTGACGTCTTCATCTACTACTGTAACTGACGCTCTCTATCTACTACTGTAACTGACGTCTTCACCTCTGTAACTGACGCCTTCACTTACTACTGTAACTGACGTCTTCACCTCTACTACTGTAACTGACGTCTTCATCTACTACTGTAACTGACGTCTTCACCTCTTCTACTGTAACTGACGTCTTCATCTACTACTGTAACTGACGTCTTCACCTCTACTACTGTAACTGACGTCTTCACCTCTACTACTGTAACTGACGTCTTCAATTTACTACTGTAACTGACGTCTTCATCTACTACTGTAACTGACGTCTTCATCTACTACTGTAACTGACGTCTTCACTCTACTACTGTAACTGACGTCTTCACTTACTACTGTAATCTGACGTCATCTACTACTGTAACTGACGTCTTCTGTCTACTACTGTAACTGACGTCTTCACTCTACTACTGTAATTGACGTCTTCACCTCTGCTACTGTAACTGACGTCTTCATCTACTACTGTATCTGTGACGTCTTCACCTCTACTACTGTAACTGACGTCTTCACCTCTACTGTAACTGACGTCTTCACCTCTACTGTAACTGGACGTCTTCATCTACTACTGTATCTGTGACGTCTTCCTCTACTACTTCACCTTCTACTACTGTAACTGACGTCTTCACCTCTACTACTGTAACTGACGTCTTCACCTCTACTACTGTAACTGACGTCTTCACCTCTACTCTACTGTATCTGTGACGTCTTCACCTCTACTACCATGTTGTTTATGAGTCATATTTGCTGTCAAACATCATGACTCTTAGCCAGTTACTCAATGTGTCTCTCTCTCATAGCCTCTCTGTCTGTGACCTTAACCTAACCCAGGTATTCAATCAAACTCTGTGTCCTCCTGTGTGTCTCTACAGAGTGCCCAGGGACTTCAGGTAACAAGGACTCTCGAATCCTTTGGGTCAGGACTCTGACCACATACTGACCACTGGCTTCGATCAGGTGATGACATTACTACACACACATTTTTAAGTGTGTGTTTTTTTTGTGTGTTAAAGTGTATTTATTAAACTCTACATGATTATGTGTTCAGATGCGGGGTCGGGAGGTGAGACTGTGGGACAGCAGGAAGTTGGGATCCTCTCTGGGCTCTGCCAACCTGGGCACCTCCAATGGGTGAGTACACATTGACCATGCTGTTAGTCTGTCTGTATGTGCTTGTGTGTCTGTGGGTCTTGCCATAGGCCTACTCTCGTGTGTGTGTTTGTGTGTGTTGGAGTGTCCAGGAGCTGGTCCCAAACCAAATTTGCAACGGATGAGAGCTGAATATCTATGATATTCAGTGTGTCTTCATGTTCAGTGTACATTAACTCTGCAGCCTGTTGTGGTATGAGTACAAACTGCACATATGTGTGTGTGGCTTGTGTCTAGACCCCTACATGTTCTAGTCTGTGTCCCAAATGGCACCTTATATTCCCTATGTAGTACACTACTGTTGAGCGCGGCCCATAGGGAACTGGTCCAAAGTAGCACACTCTATAGGGAATAGCGTTCCATTTAGGACACAGCCTCAGAATATTGAGATTTCGGACCTCCCAGACTTATGACAGTACCTCTCTACATTCCGAGCATTTCCTGGGTCCTGTCCCAAACAGAGGAGCCCCTCTTCCTTCCTCTGTCCTCTCAAAGACAAGTCTGTCTGTCTGGGTAGGGGACGGGGTGAGGGGTTATAGGTCATAGTAGCAGTGCGTGCTCACGCACGCATGCTCACATGTCTGCAAGAAAGCAGGCACACACACACACACACACTACTATGCTACGTTACTCGCTGGAGGAAGCCTGACTAGGAATGGACTGTTCCCCATGGTGCGATAAACACACACACACTCACATTGGCCACCAGCCTCTCTCAATCTCTCCTCTGACCTCTCCCAATCGTCCGCTCCCTGCGTTTATTTTTCCAAACGCGTCTGCTGAGGAGCGGAGTGAGTGAGTGAGTGAGTGCTGGCTGGCGGTCAGAGAGCGAGACGTGGGATGATGTGTTTGTG
>NW_026288053.1:7500-36885 GCF_023373465.1 Oncorhynchus keta
TCAACATGGCATCACTTCAGGTCTAACTCCTCAACATGGCATCACTTCAGGTCTAACTCCTCAACATGGCATCACTTCAGGTCTAACTCCTCAACATGGCATCACTTCAGGTCTAACTCCCCAACATGGCATCACTTCAGGTCTAACTCCTCAACATGGCATCACTTCAGGACTAACTCCTCAACATGGCATCACTTCAGGTCTAACTCCTCAACATGGCATCACTTCAGGTCTAACTCCTCAACATGGCATCACTTCAGGTGTTAACATTGCCAAAGCAATACACAATGTACAAATAATTAAAGGACACAAGATAAAATAAATAAGCATAAATATGGGTTGTATTTACAATGGTGTTTGTTCTTCACTGGTTGCCCTTTCTCGTGGCAACAGGTCACAAATCTTGCTGCTGTGATGGCACACTGTGGAATTTAACCCAGTAGGTATGTCTCACTTTTTCAAAATTGGATATGTTTTCGAATTCTTTGTGGATCTGTGTGATCTGGGGAAATATGTCTCTCTAATATGGTCATACATTGGGCAGGAGGTTAGGAAGTGCAGCTCAGTTTCCACCTCATTTTGTGGGCAGTGAGCACATAGCCTGTCTTCTCTTGAGAGCCATGTCTGCGTACGGCGGCCTTTCTCAATAGCAAGGCTATGCTCACTGAGTCTGTACATAGTCAAAGCTTTCCTTAATTTTGGGTCAGTCACAGTGGTCAGGTATTCTGCCGCTGTGTACTCTCTGTGTAGGGCCAAATAGCATTCTAGTTTGCTCTGTTTTTTTGTTAATTCTTTCCAATGTGTTAAGTAATTATCTTTTTGTTTTCTCATGATTTGTTGGGTCTCTCTCTCTCTCTCTGTCTCTCTCGCTGTCTCTCTCTGTCTCTCTCACTGTCTCTCTCTGTCTCTCTCTCTGTCTCTCTCTGTCTCTCTCTGTCTCTCTCTCTCTCTGTCTCTCTCTGTCTCTCTCTCTCTGTCTCTCTCTCTGTCTGTCTCTGTCTCTCTCTCTGTCTCTCTCTGCTTCAGTTAAGCTAGCTTTTGAGGAGAACTTGAGAAAAATGTTTCTCTTTCTTTATTTGTCCCTTTCTCTCTCTCTCTCTCTCTTTCTTTGTCCCCCCCCCGTCTTTGTCCCTCTCTCTCTCTGTTCCCCTCTATTTCTCTTTGTCCCTCTCTCTCTCTGTTCCCCTCTCTTTCTCTTTGTCCCTCTCTCTCTCTGTTCCCCTCTCTTTCTCTTTGTCCCTCTCTCTCTCTGTTCCCCTCTCTTTCTTTGTCCCCCCCTCTCTCTTTTCCCCTCTCTTTCTCCATAAAGGTAATTATAAGGACTTTAATAGGACCTTCTAGTCTGGTTGTAATCAGTCAATTTTAAAATTGGACTCAATTACAACCAGCTTGTTCAGTAAAAACTGCATGGCGACATCATGGCGATTACCTGGGCTAGTTTCCTGTCAGCTTCCTGTCACACACACACACACACACACACACACACACACACACACACACACACACACACACACACACACACACACAAGCTGGGTTAGGGTATTGTTGGTACAGGGTTAACTAGGGTAGTGCTAGTGATGATGCGTGGTGACCTATATATTAGCTGGTAAATGTGCCATTCAGCTGACAGGGGGATCAGAGAGAGTCATGCTGTATCCAAACCAAATGACCAACTGACTAAACTCAGCCAGGCTTTGGGATTTCACCCTCTCAATTGTCTGTAGTCACTGGAATGTTCCGCTCCTCACAGCACAAACACACTTATCTTACACTTACACAACCAGATGGCGACAGGGGCACAGACACACACACACACACACGGACGGAGACGAGGCACAGAGACACACACACACACACACGGACGGAGACGAGGCACAGAGACACACACACACACGGACGGAGACGAGGCACAGAGACACACACACACGGACGGAGAGGAGGCAGACACACACACGGACGGAGACGAGGCACAGAGAGACACACACGGAAGGAGCGGAGGCACAGACACACACACACACACACGGACGGAGACGAGGCACAGAGACACACACACGGACGGAGACGAGGCACAGAGACACACACACACACACGGACGGAGACGAGGCACAGAGACACACACACACACGGACGGAGACGAGGCACAGAGACACACACGGACGGAGACGAGGCACAGAGACACACACACGGACGGAGACGAGGCACAGAGACACACACACGGACGGAGACGAGGCACAGAGACACACACACGGACGGAGACGAGGCACAGAGACACACACACACACACACACACACACACGGACGGAGACGAGGCACAGGACACACACACACACACGGACGGAGACGAGGCACAGGGACACACACACACACACACACGGACGGAGACGAGGCACAGAGACACACACACGGACGGAGACGAGGCACAGAGACACACACACGGACGGAGACGAGGCACAGAGACACACACACGGACGGAGACGAGGCACAGAGACACACACACACACACGGACGGAGACGAGGCACAGAGACACACACACGGATGGAGAGGAGGCACAGACACACACACACACACACGGACGGAGACGAGGCACAGAGACACACAACCAGATGGCGACAGGGGCACAGACACACACACACGAGCGGCCCCACCACACATCACCATATCATCATTCTAACCTCAGTACTATTATGTGCCTCCAGTCTGGACTGACTGATGATGAAAATAGAGTGTTTGACTAGACCGACCTCTGCTGCTGGTTGGACTAGTCTGAACACGCACACACATACGCACTCACGCACACACATACATGCACACACACACTCCGTCTTGTACAGCTAACCTTGTGGGGACACATAATTCAGTCTCATTCAAAATCCAAAATCCTATTTTCCTAAAATCCTAGCTGTAACCCAAAAATCGAACCTTAACCCTCAACCTAACCCTAGCTCCTAACCCCAACTCTAAACATAATTCTAACCTTAAGCCTAAACCCCCTAGAAATAGCATTTGACCTCATGGGGACTAACAAAATGTCCCAGTTGGTCAAATTTTTGTTAATTTCTGTTCAACACGTCCTCTCACAGACAGACAGTCAGACAGTCAGACAGTCAGACAGACAGACAGACAGACAGACAGACAGACAGACAGACAGACAGACAGACAGACAGACAGACAGACAGACAGCGTCTCTTCCTCAGAGGCAGCAGTGCTGAGAGACTTCTCTGTCAGAGCTGTGTGTGGTGGGAGGGTTAAATCTGGGGTTGGGGGTCTCAGGTTGTGGTTTGGGTTTAGTTGGGTCTCAGTGTGATAGATGAGTCTTATAGAAGTGAGGGCCGGTGGTTGGTTGGCTTTGATTATGGGACAAGTTGTGTCTTGAATGAAGGGATCTTATAGAAGTTTGGGTTGGGAAAGTTGGAGTGGGGTTATTTTGGGTGGGGATTCCAGACCTCTCCTGGCCAGCTTTGAGGGGGGACTATGGGACTAGCCCTCTGGTTGACCCTTTCTCCTCTTCCTGACTGTGTGTGTGTCGGGGTCATCCCTGAAACCATGGCCCTAGTCACTGTGTGTCTAATGTATGCTGGCCGGTGTCGTGGCTGAGACTGTGTGTGTAATTAGCGTCTGCTAAATGACTTAAATGTAATGTAAATGTAAATGTAATTTATGCAGGCTGGTGTTGTGGCTGAGAATGTGTGTGTAATTAATGTATGCTGGTCAGTGTCATGGCTGAGAATGTGGGTGTAATTAATGTATGCTGGTCGGTGTCGGGCTGAGACTGTGTGTGTAATTGATGTATGCTGGTCAGTGTCATGGCTGAGACTGTGGGTGTAATTAATGTATGCTGGTCGGTGTCATGGCTGAGACTGTGGGTGTAATTAATGTATGCTGGTCGGTGTCGTGGCTGAGACTGTGGGTGTAATTAATGTGTGCTGGTCGGTGTCGTGGCTGAGACTGTGTGTGTAATTGATGTATGCTGGTCAGTGTCATGGCTGAGACTGTGGGTGTAATTAATGTATGCTGGTCGGTGTCATGGCTGAGACTGTGGGTGTAATTAATGTATGCTGGTCGGTGTCATGGCTGAGACTGTGGGTGTAATTAATGTATGCTGGTCGGTGTCGTGGCTGAGACTGTGTGTGTAATTAATGTATGCTGGTCGGTGTCGTGGCTGAGACTGTGGGTGTAATTAATGTATGCTGGTCAGTGTCGTGGCTGAGACTGTGGGTGTAATTCATGTATGCTGGTCGGTGTCGTGGCTGAGACTGTGGGTGTAATTAATGTATGCTGGTCAGTGTCGTGGCTGAGACTGTGGGTGTAATTCATGTATGCTGGTCGGTGTCGTGGCTGAGACTGTGGGTGTAATTCATGTATGCTGGTCGGTGTCGTGGCTTAGACTGTGTGTCTAATTCATGTATGCTGGTCGGTGTCATGGCTGAGACTGTGGGTGTAATTAATGTATGCTGGTCGGTGTCGTGGCTGAGACTGTGTGTATAATTAATGTATGCTGGTCGGTGTCATGGCTGAGACTGTGGGTGTAATTAATGTATGCTGGTCGGTGTCATGGCAGAGACTATGTGTGTAATTCATGTATGCTGGTCGGTGTCGTGGCTGAGACTGTGGGTGTAATTAATGTATGCTGGTCGGTGTCATGGCTGAGACTATGTGTGTAATTCATGTATGCTGGTCGGTGTCGTGGCTGAGACTGTGGGTGTAATTCATGTATGCTGGTCGGTGTCGTGGCTGAGACTGTGTGTGTAATTCATGTATGCTGGTCGGTGTCGTGGCTGAGACTGTGGGTGTAATTAATGTATGCTGGTCGGTGTCGTGGCTGAGACTGTGGGTGTAATTAATGTATGCTGGTCGGTGTCGTGGCTGAGACTGTGGGTGTAATTAATGTATGCTGGTCGGTGTCGTGGCTGAGACTGTGTGTGTAATTAATGTATGCTGGTCGGTGTCGTGGCTGAGACTGTGTGTGTAATTAATGTATGCTGGTCGGTGTCGTGGCTGAGACTGTGTGTGTAATTAATGTATGCTGGTCGGTGTCGTGGCTGAGGCTGTGGGTGTAATTAATGTATGCTGGTCGGTGTCGTGGCTGAGACTGTGTGTGTAATTAATGTATGCTGGTCGGTGTCATGGCTGAGACTGTGGGTGTAATTAATGTATGCTGGTCGGTGTCATGGCTGAGACTGTGGGTGTAATTCATGTATGCTGGTCGGTGTCATGGCTGAGACTGTGGGTGTAATTAATGTATGCTGGTCGGTGTCGTGGCTGAGACTGTGGGTGTAATTAATGTATGCTGGTCGGTGTCGTGGCTGAGACTGTGGGTGTAATTAATGTATGCTGGTCAGTGTCGTGGCTGAGACTGTGGGTGTAATTAATGTATGCTGGTCGGTGTCGGGCTGAGACTGGGTGAAATTAATGTATGCTGGTCGGCGTCGGGGCTGAGACTGTGGGTGTAATTAATGTATGCTGGTCAGTGTCGTGGCTGAGACTGTGGGTGTAATTAATGTATGCTGGTCGGTGTCGTGGCTGAGACTGTGGGTGTAATTAATGTATGCTGGTCGGTGTCATGGCTGAGACTGTGGGTGTAATTCATGTATGCTGGTCGGTGTCGTGGCTGAGACTGTGGGTGTAATTAATGTGTGCTGGTCGGTGTCGTGGCTGAGACTGTGGGTGTAATTAATGTATGCTGGTCGGTGTCGTGGCTGAGACTGTGGGTGTAATTAATGTATGCTGGTCGGTGTCGTGGCTGAGACTGTGGGTGTAATTAATGTATGCTGGTCGGTGTCGTGGCTGAGACTGTGGGTGTAATTAATGTATGCTGGTCGGTGTCGTGGCTGAGACTGTGGGTGTAATTAATGTATGCTGGTCGGTGTCGTGGCTGAGACTGTGGGTGTAATTAATGTATGCTGGTCGGTGTCGTGGCTGAGACTGTGGGTGTAATTAATGTATGCTGGTCGGTGTCATGGCTGAGACTGTGGGTGTAATTAATGTATGCTGTTCGGTGTCGTGGCTGAGACTGTGGGTGTAATTAATGTATGCTGGTCGGTGTCGTGGCTGAGACTGTGGGTGTAATTAATGTATGCTGGTCGGTGTCGTGGCTGAGACTGTGTGTGTAATGCAGAGTATGTGAGCGGTGCTCCACTTCCTTTACCGTTCCACTCAAATCTGTTCTGTGCTCACAGGATCAAATCTGTTCTGTGCTCACAGGATCAAAACTGTTCTGTGCTCACAGGATCAAATCTGTTCTGTGCTCACAGGATCAAAACTGTTCTGTGCTCACAGGATCAAATCTGTTCTGTGCTCACAGGATCAAAACTGTTCTGTGCTCACAGGATCAAATCTGTTCTGTGCTCACAGGATCAAAACTGTTCTGTGCTCACAGGATCAAATCTGTTCTGTGCTCACAGGATCAAAACTGTTCTGTGCTCACAGGATCAAATCTGTTCTGTGCTCACAGGATCAAAACTGTTCTGTGCTCACAGGATCAAATCTGTTCTGTGCTCACAGGATCAAATCTGTTCTGTGCTCACAGGATCAAAACTGTTCTGTGCTCACAGGATCAAATCTGTTCTGTGCTCACAGGATCAAAACTGTTCTGTGCTCACAGGATCAAATCTGTTCTGTGCTCACAGGATCAAAACTGTACTGTGCTCACAGGATCAAATCTGTTCTGTGCTCACAGGATCAAATCTGTTCTGTGCTCACAGGATCAAAACTGTTCTGTGCTCACAGGATCAAAACTGTTCTGTGCTCACAGGATCAAATCTGTACTGTGCTCACAGGATCAAATCTGTTCTGTGCTCACAGGATCAAATCTGTTCTGTGCTCACAGGATCAAATCTGTTCTGTGCTCACAGGATCAAATCTGTTCTGTGCTCACAGGATCAAATCTGTTCTGTGCTCACAGGATCAAATCTGTTCTGTGTTCACAGGATCAAAACTGTTCTGTGCTCACAGGATCAAATCTGTTCTGTGCTCACAGGATCAAAACTGTACTGTGCTCACAGGATCAAAACTGTACTGTGCTCACAGGATCAAAACTGTACTGTGCTCACAGGATCAAAACTGTACTGTGCTCACAGGATCAAAACTGTTCTGTGCTCACAGGATCAAAACTGTTCTGTGCTCACAGGATCAAATCTGTACTGTGCTCACAGGATCAAATCTGTTCTGTGCTCACAGGATCAAATCTGTTCTGTGCTCACAGGATCAAATCTGTTCTGTGCTCACAGGATCAAATCTGTTCTGTGCTCACAGGATCAAATCTGTTCTGTGCTCACAGGATCAAAACTGGATCTCACAGGATCTCCCAACCCGCTCCCTCCATTAAGATCACAGTTGAACCAACAGCCATCTATCTATCTTGGTGACTACCTGGACCTACCAATTGGTTTTGAACTATTGAAACCAAACCATATGATTTTAATGAAAAGAAGTGCTCATCATTTCAAATAGGCCACATGTCATATTAAACAGCATATAAGCACTCTAAATAGGTCAGGAGACAGACAGGGAGACGAAGAAGGAACCAAAATGAATTATTTAGGCTGTATTATTTCTATTATTTCAAGCCTACAGTTACAAAGAAATACATTGTGAATCATTTGGGACTCTGGCTGGTAGGGACATAAAGCTCTCAGCAATTAAACAACATTATGTTGTATTAAGTCATTATAGTCTATAAATTGCTCATACAGTCTGTGACTTACTTAGAATTAAATACAAATTAAATTAAAAATGCCTTATTAGGTTCAGTGCCTTTTGAATTCATTTTTAGAAACATGAGTTTGGCCAGTAGTCTGTTGCTTCAGGGTCATGTGATGGTGTCTGGAGAGCAGGGCAGCAGTGGAGAACATCCTCTCAGACCTGGCAGAGACACTGGGGATGATAACACCTTCGGGCTGCTCTTGCCAGGCTGGGCAGAGATGCAGAGTTGTTTTTAGTACATGTTTCAATAGGTAGGCCTAAAGGTTATTCTATAGGTAGGCCTAAAGGTTATTCTATAGGTAGGCCTAAATGTTTTTCTATAGGCCGGCCTAAAGGTTATTCTATAGGTAGGCCTAAATGTTTTTCTATAGGTAGGCCTAAATGTTTTTCTATAGGCCGGCCTAAAGGTTATTCTATAGGTAGGCCTAAATGTTTTTCTATAGGCCGGCCTAAAGGTTATTCTATAGGTAGGCCTAAATGTTTTTCTATAGGTCGGCCTAAAGGTTATTCTATAGGTAGGCCTAAATGTTTTTCTATAGGTAGGCCTAAAGGTTTTTCTATAGGTAGGCCTAAAGGTTTTTCTATAGGTCGGCCTAAAGGTTTTTCTATAGGTAGACCTAAAGGTTTTTCTATAGGTAGGCCTAAAGGTTTTTCTATAGGTCGGCCTAAAGGTTTTTCTATAGGTAGGCCTAAAGGTTTTTCTATAGGTCTGCCTAAAGGTTATTTTATAGGCAGGTCTAAAGGAGACCCTCTCTTCCTTAAAGACCCTCTCTCTCTCTTCCATAAAGGAGACCCTCTCTCTCTTCCTTAAAGGAGACCCTCTCTCTCTCTTCCATAAAGGAGACCCTCTCTCTCTTTCATTAAGGAGACCCTCTCTCTCTTTCATTAAGGAGACCCTCTCTCTCTCTTCCATAAAGGAGACCCTCTCTCTCTTCCATTATGGAGACCCTCTCTCTCTTCCATTATGGAGACCCTCTCTCTTTTCCATGAAGGAGACCCTCTCTCTCTTCCATAAAGGAGACCCTCTCTCTCTCTTCCATAAAGGAGACCCTCTCTCTCTCTTCCATAAAGGAGACCCTCTCTCTCTCTTCCATTATGGAGACCATCTCTCTCTCTTCCAGTATGGAGACCATCTCTCTCTCTTCCAGTATGGAGACCCTCTCTCTCTTCCATTATGGAGACCCTCTCTCTCTACCATAAAGGAGACCCTCTCTCTCTCTACCATAAAGGAGACCCTCTCTCTCTCTTCCATAAAGGAGACCCTCTCTCTCTCTACCATAAAGGAGAGAACAGTCCTTCCTTCTCCCCCTCTGCTTGCTATTTAACTTATATTTAACTAGGCAAGTCAGTTCAGAACAAATTCTTAGTTTCAATGACGGCCTAGGAATGACAGGGGCAGAATGACAGATTTTTACCTTGTCAACTCGGGGATTCAATCCAGCAACCTTTCGGTTACTGGGTAAACACTCTAACCACTAGGCTACCTGTCTCTAACCACTAGGCTACCTGTCTCTAACCACTAGGCTACCTGTCTCGAACCACTAGGCTACCTGTCTCGAACCACTAGGCTACCTGTCTCTAACCACTAGGCTACCTGTCTTGAACCACTAGGCTACCTGTCTCGAACCACTAGGCTACCTGTCTCTGAACCACTAGGCTACCTGTCTCTAACCACTAGGCTACCTGTCTCGAACCACTAGGCTACCTGTCTCGAACCACTAGGCTACCTGTCTCGAACCACTAGGCTACCTGTCTCTGACCACTAGGCTACCTGTCTCTAACCACTAGGCTACCTGTCTCTAACCACTAGGCTACCTGTCTCGAACCACTAGGCTACCTGTCTCGAACCACTAGGCTACCTGTCTCGAACCACTAGGCTACCTGTCTCTAACCACTAGGCTACCTGTCTCTAACCACTAGGCTACCTGTCTCGAACCACTAGGCTACCTGTCTCGAACCACTAGGCTACCTGTCTCTGACCACTAGGCTACCTGTCTCTGACCACTAGGCTACCTGTCTCTGACCACTAGGCTACCTGTCTCTGACCACTAGGCTACCTGTCTCTGACCACTAGGCTACCTGTCTCGAACCACTAGGCTACCTGTCTCGAACCACTAGGCTACCTGTCTCGAACCACAAGGCTACCTGTCTCGAACCACTAGGCTACCTGTCTCGAACCACTAGGCTACCTGTCTCAAACCACTAGGCTACCTGTCTCGAACCACTAGGCTACCTGTCTCAAACCACTAGGCTACCTGTCTCTAACCACTAGGCTACCTGTCTCTAACCACTAGGCTACCTGTCTCTAACCACTAGGCTACCTGTCTCTAACCACTAGGCTACCTGTCTAACCACTAGGCTACCTGTCTTCCCACTAGGCTACCTGTCTCGAACCACTAGGCTACCCTCCAAACCCTTCTGTCTCAACCACTAGGCTACCTGTCTCTAACCCCTACCTGTCTCCCTCCTCCCCATGGGTAGTCTCTAACCACTAGGCCCTGTCCCCCAGCAAGCGTCCCCCCTCCTTCCTCCTCTCCCCATGTAGTGTCCTCCCCCTCGCTTCCTCCCTCCTCTCCCCTCGCCCTTCCTCCTCTCCCCATGTAGTGTCCTCCCCCTCGCCCTTCCTCCTCTCCCCATGTAGTGTCCTCCCCCTCGCCCTTCCTCCTCTCCCCATGTAGCGTCCCTCCCCCTCACCCTTCCTCCCTCTCCCCTGTAGTGCCCCCCTCGCCCTTCCTCCTCTCCCCATGTAGCGTCCTCCCCCCTCGCCCTTCCTCCTCTCCCCCTGTAGCGTCCTCCCCCTCGCCTTTCCTCCTCTCCCCTGTAGTGTCCTCCCCCCTCGCCCTTCCTCCTCTCCCCATGTAGTGTCCTCCCCCTCGCCCTTCCCCTCTCCCCCTGTAGTGTCCTCCCCCTCGCCCTTCCTCCTCTCCCCCTGTAGTGCCCCCCCGCCCTACCTCCTCTCCCCTGTAGTGCCCCCCCGCCCTTCCCCTCTCCCCTGTAGTGTCCTTGCCCTTCCTCCTCCCCCTGTAGTGTCCTCCCCCTCGCCCTTCCTCCTCTCCCCTGTAGTGTCCTCCCCTCGCCCTTCCTCCTCTCCCCTGTAGTGTCCTCCCCTCGCCCTTCCTCCTCTCCCCCTGTAGTGTCCTCCCCTCGCCCTTCCTCCTCTCCCCATGTAGTGTCGCCCTTCCTCCTCTCCCCATGTAGTGTCCGACCCCTCGCCCTTCCTCCTCTCCCCCCATGTAGCGTCCTCCCCCTCGCCCTTCCTCCTCTCCCCATGTAGCGTCCCTCCCCCTCGCCCTTCCTCCTCTCCCCATGTAGTGTCCTCCCCCTCGCCCTCCCTCCTCTCCCCATGTAGTGTCGCCCTTCCTCCTCTCCCCATGTAGCGTCCGTCCCCCTCGCCCTTCCTCCTCCTCCCCATGTAGCGTCCTCCCCCTCGCCCTTCCTCCTCTCCCCTGTAGCGTCCTCCCCCGCCCTTCCTCCTCTCCCCCTGTAGTGTCCTCCCCCTCGCCCTTCCCTCTCCCCTGTAGTGTCCTCCCCCTCGCCCTTCCTCCTCTCCCCTGTAGTGTCCTCCCCCTCGCCCTTCCTCCTCTCCCACTGTAGTGTCCTTCCCCCGCGCCCTTCCTCCTCTCCCCTCTAGTGTCCTCCCCCTCGCCCTTCCTCCTCTCCCCTCTAGTGTCCTCCCCCTCGCCCTTCCCCTCTCCCCTGTAGTGTCCTCCCCCTCGCCCTTCCTCCTCTCCCCTGTAGTGTCCTCCCCCTCGCCCTTCCTCCTCTCCCCCTGTAGTGTCCTCCCCCTCGCCCTTCCTCCTCTCCCCTGTAGTGTCCTCCCCCTCGCCCTTCCTCCTCTCCCCCTGTAGTGTCCTCCCAACTCGCCCTTCCTCCTCTCCCCATGTAGTGTCCTCCCCCCTCGCCCTTCCTCCTCTCCCCTCTAGTGTCCTCCCCCCCCCTCACCCTTCCTCCTCTCCCCTGTAGTGTCCTCCCCCTCGCCCTTCCTCCTCTCTCCCCTGTAGTGTCCTCCCCCTCGCCCTTCCTCCTCTCCCCCTGTAGTGTCCCCCCTCGCCCTTCCTCCTCTCCCCCTGTAGTGTCCTCCCCCGCCCTTCCCCTCTCCCCCTGTAGTGTCCTCGCCTTGCCTCCTCTCCCCTGCAGTGTCCTCCCCTCGCCCTTCCTCCTCTCCCCCTGTAGTGCCCCCCACCTCGCCCTTCCCTCTCCCCTGTAGTGTCCTCGCCCTGCCTCCTCTCCCCTGCAGTGTCCTCGCCCTTCCCCTCTCCCCTGTAGTGTCCTCGCCCTGCCTCCTCTCCCCTGTAGTGTCCTTCCCCTCCTCCTCTCCACATGTGCTGGAGCAGGAGAGTGAAAAGTCCATTATTATTCCAGAACACGTGTAAGCCTTCAAAAATGCCCCCCTTCTCTTTTACCTGGCCGTCTCTCCCTCCCTCCCTAACTCTCTCTCTCACTCCCTCCCTAACTCTCTCTCTCTCTCCCTCCCTCCCTCCCTAACTCTCTCTCTCCCTCTCTCCCTCCCTAACTCTCTCTCTCCCTCCCTAACTCTCTCTCTCCCTCCCTCGCTCCCTAACTCTCTCTCTCCGTCCTCCTGAATTCAGCTTCTGTCTGGGATTTAAGTCTTTTTTAGAGAAACAGTGTAATGGAGTCTTTCACCGCCGTTATAAAAATAAAGGGGAAATATGCGACCGCGCGGCTGGCATTGCTAATATAATTCTCGGAGGGGTTTGATTTTATCCCGCAGGTATTTGCGCAGCGTCCCTAGGATAAAGGCTAAAGAAGGAGCTCTTTTGTGTGAACTTGCCACAGAAGGAAAAATAAGAAAAGCACCTCCTCCCTCCCTCCATCCTCACATCCCTCCTCCCTTCCTCCCCACATCCCTCCTCCTTCCTCCCCACATCCCTTCTCCCCCTCCCCACATCCCTCCTCCCCCTCCCCACATCCCCCCCTCCCCACATCCCTCCATCCTCACATCCTCCCCACATCCCTCCTCCCTCCCTCCATCCTCACATCCTCCCCACATCCCTCATCCTCCCTCCATCCTCCATCCTCCATCTCCATCCCTCCCCCCTCCATCCTCACATCCCTCCTCCTCCATCCATCCTCCCTCCATCATCCATCCCCCTCCATCCACATCCTCCTCCCCCTCCATCCTCCATCCCTCCTCCCTCCCTCCATCTCTCCACATCCCTCCTCCCTCCATTCTCACATCCCTCCTCCCTCCATTCTCACATCCCTCCTCCCTCCCTCCATCCTCACATCCCTCCTCCCTCCCTCCATCCTCACATCCCTCCTCCCTCCCTCCATCCTCACATCCCTCCTCCCTCCCTCCATCCTCACATCCCTCCTCCCTCCCTCCTTTACCTCTGAGGCTATATTGTATTTGATGGTTTGGCTGATGATTCCTCACAGATGGTGCAGTTGGAAGCATTGGTCTCATGGCAGCTATTATCCTGACGTGGCAGTTTAAAATGACTTCATGCCGTGAAGGTAATTGATTATAAATGACTCATACACTGGCTGGATCTGGGAGGCTGCTCTGGGCTCTCCTAGTATGTCTGTGTCTGTTTCTAACTGTCTGGATCTGGGAGGCTGCTCTGGGCTCTCCTAGTATGTCTGTGTCTGTTTCTAACTGTCTGGATCTGGGAGGCTGCTCTGGGCTCTCCTGGTAGGTCTGTGTCTGTTTCTTACTGGCTGAATCTGGGAGGCTGCTCTGGGAGGCTGCTCTGGGCTCTCTTAGTAGGTATGTGTCTGTTTCTTACTGGTTGAATCTGGGAGGCTGCTCTGGGCCCTCCTAGTAGGTCTGTGTCTGTTTCTTACTGTCTGGATCTGGGAGGCTGCTCTGGGCTCTCCTAGTAGGTATGTGTCTGTTTCTTACTGTCTGGATCTGGGAGGTTGCTCTGGGCTCTCCTAGTAGGTCTGTGTCTGTTTCTAACTGTCTGGATCTGGGAGGATGCTCTGGGCTCTCCTGGTAGGTCTGTGTCTGTTTCTTACTGTCTGGATCTGGGAGGCTGCTCTGGGCTCTCCTAGTAGGTCTGTGTCTGTTTCTAACTGTCTGGATCTGGGAGGCTGCTCTGGGCTCTCCGGTAGGTCTGTGTCTGTTTCTTACTGTCTGGATCTGGGAGGCTGCTCTGGGCTCTCCTAGTAGGTCTGTGTCTGTTTCTTACTGTCTGGATCTGGGAGGCTTCTCTGGGCTCTCCTAGTAGGTCTGTGTCTGTTTCTAATTGTCTGGATCTGGGAGGCTGCTCTGGGCTCTCCTGGTAGGTCTGTGTCTGTTTCTTACTGTCTGGATCTGGGAGGCTGCTCTGGGCTCTCCTCGTAGGTCTGTGTCTGTTTCTTACTGTCTGGATCTGGGAGGCTGCTCTGGGCTCTCCTAGTAGGTCTGTGTCTGTTTCTTACTGTCTGGATCTGGGAGGCTGCTCTGGGCTCTCCTCGTAGGTCTGTGTCTGTTTCTAACTGTCTGGATCTGGGAGGCTGCTCTGGGCTCTCCTAGTAGGTCTGTGTCTGTTTCTTACTGTCTGGATCTGGGAGGCTGCTCTGGGCTCTCCTAGTAGGTCTGTGTCTGTTTCTTACTGTCTGGATCTGGGGGGCTGCTCTGGGCTCTCCTAGTAGGTCTGTGTCTGTTTCTTACTGTCTGGATCTGGGAGGCTGCTCTGGGCTCTCCTAGTAGGTCTGTGTCTGTTTCTTACTGTCTGGATCTGGGAGGCTGCTCTGGGCTCTCCTAGTAGGTCTGTGTCTGTTTCTTACTGTCTGGATCTGGGAAGCTGCTCTGGGCACTCCTAGTAGGTCTGTGTCTGTTTCTTACTGTTTGGATCTGGGAGGCTGCTCTGGGCTCTCCTAGTAGGTCTGTGTCTGTTTCTAACTGTCTGGATCTGGGAGGCTGCTCTGGGCTCTCCTAGTAGGTCTGTGTCTGTTTCTTACTGTCTGGATCTGGGAGGCTGCGCTGGGCTCTCCTCGTAGGTCTGTGTCTGTTTCTAACTGTCTGGATCTGGGAGGCTGCTCTGGGCTCTCCTAGTAGGTCTGTGTCTGTTTCTTACTGTCTGGATCTGGGGGGCTGCTCTGGGCTCTCCTAGTAGGTCTGTGTCTGTTTCTTACTGTCTGGATATGGGAGGCTGCTCTGGGCTCTCCTAGTAGGTCTGTGTCTGTTTCTTACTGTCTGGATCTGGGAGGCTGCTCTGGGCTCTCCTAGTAGGTCTGTGTCTGTTTCTTACTGTCTGGATCTGGGAAGCTGCTCTGGGCACTCCTAGTAGGTCTGTGTCTGTTTCTTACTGTTTGGATCTGGGAGGCTGCTCTGGGCTCTCCTAGTAGGTCTGTGTCTGTTTCTAACTGTCTGGATCTGGGAGGCTGCTCTGGGCTCTCCTAAGTAGGTCTGTGTCTGTTTCTTACTGTCTGGATCTGGGAGGCTGCACTGGGCTCTCCTAGTAGTTCTGTGTCTGTTTCAAACTGTCTGGATCTGGGAGGCTGCTCTGGGCTCTCCTAGCAGGTCTGTGTCTTATCTAGTGATTGTATTTCTAGCTCCCGACTCCTCAGACTTTCCCCAACATGGCTGACACAATTATTGATGGTCACCGTGACGCCCAACAATTCACCAGGGGAATAGGATAAAAGCAGTCAGACTGCTCCATATTCTAATTCACATATAATCCATTGTGCTTAGTCATCCCACGTCTCTCCTATATAAATTAACCTTTAAACTCACAATCACTTTCAGGCACTGTGCCATACTAATGGAATAGGTATTTTCTATCCTTTCCTCTGCTCCATCCTAGTCCCTTTCAGCACTCTCCTTCTCTCCTCCCTCTCTCCTCTCTCCTCCCTCTCTCCTCTTTCCTCCCTCTCTCCTCCCTCTCCCCTCTCTCCTCTCTCCTCCCTCTCTCCTCTTTCCTCCCTCTCTCCCCTCTCTCCTCTTTCCTCCCTATCCTCTCCTCCCTCTCTCCTCTTTCCTCCCTATCCTCTCTCCCCTCTCTCCTCTCCTCCCTCTCATCTTTCCTCTCTCTCCTCTTTCCTACCTCTCTCCTCTCCTCCCTCATCTTTCCTCCCTCTCTCCTCTTTCTTCCCTCTCTCCTCTTTCCTACCTCTCTCCTCCATCTCTCCTCTTTCCTCCCTCTCTCCTCTCTCCCACCTCTCCCCTTTCCTCCCTCTCCTCTTTCCTCCCTCATCTTTCCTCCCTCTCCTCTTTACTCTTTCCTCCTTCTTTCCTCCCACTCTCTTCTTTCCTCCCACTCTCTTCTTTCCTCCCACTCTCTTCTTTCCTCCCTCTCTCCTCTCTCCTCTTTCCTCTTTCCTCTCTCCTCTTTCCTCTTTCCTCTCTCCTCTTTCCTCCCTCTCTCCTCTTTCCTCCCTCTCTCCACTTTCCTCCCCCTCTCCTCTTTCCTCCATCTTTCCTCCCTCTCATCTTTCCTCTTTCCTTCCTCTCATCTTTCTAATATATAATAATATATAATAATAATATATCTTTCCTCCCTCTACATCATGTGTTTCATTCTCTGGGTTCCTGAACCCTCTACTCCTGGCTTTCCTCCCTGCTCTACCAACTGAGCTCAGAAGGCTCTCCTCCTCCCCCTCTCCCTTTCCTCCCCTTTCCTCCCTCTCTACTATTCTCTCACCTAAGTGTGTATGTAGTAGCTGATCTGCGAGAGAGTGAATAGGAGGGTTGGCAGAGAAGTTCTGAAGTGAAAACAGCACCAGGTCCTTATTCACAACACATGGACAAGACACACACACACACACACACACACACACACACACACACACACACACACACACACACACACACACACACACAACACACACACACACACACACACACACACACACACACACACACACACACACACACACACACACACACACAGACTTATTCACAACACATGGACAAGACACACACACGCACAGACACATATACACAACACATGGAGGCAATGCAAGGCGATACCATTTAACAGGCAAACAGTCCAGCCCAATGATGTATCAGTGCAAAGACGGTGTGTGAGCTGCTGTAGGCCTGTATCTTTTTCCTTCCTGCCTTAGCATCATTCAGTCTCTTTTTCCTTCCCTGCCTTATCATCATTCAGTCTCTTTTTCCTCCCTGCCTTATCATCATTCAATCTCTTTTTCCTCCCTGCCTTATCATCATTGTCTCTTTTTCCTCCCTGCCTTATCATCATGGTCTCTTTTTCCTCCCTGCCTTATCATAATTGTCTCTTTTTCCTCCCTGCCTTATCATCATTGTCTCTTTTTCCTCCCTGCCTTATCATCATTGTCTCTTTTTCCTCCCTGCCTTATCATCATTGTCTCTTTTTCCTCCCTGCCTTATCATCATTGTCTCTTTTTCCTCCCTGCCTTATCATCATGGTCTCTTTTTCCTCCCTGCCTTATCATCATTGTCTCTTTTTCCTCCCTGCCTTATCATCATTGTCTCTTTTTCCTCCCTGCCTTATCATCATTGTCTCTTTTTCCTCCCTGCCTTATCATCATTGTCTCTTTTTCCTTCCCTGCCTTATCATCATTGTCTCTTTTTCCTCCCTGCCTTATCATCATTGTCTCTTTTTCCTCCCTGCCTTATCATCATTGTCTCTTTTTCCTCCCTGCCTTATCATAATTGTCTCTTTTTCCTCCCTGCCTTATCATCATTGTCTCTTTTTCCTCCCTGCCTTATCATCATTGTCTCTTTTTCCTTCCTGCCTTATCATCATTGTCTCTTTTTCCTCCCTGCCTTATCATCATTGTCTCTTTTTCCTCCCTGCCTTATCATCATTGTCTCTTTTTCCTCCCTGCCTTATCATCATTGTCTCTTTTTCCTCCCTGCCTTATCATCATTGTCTCTTTTTCCTCCCTGCCTTATCATCATTGTCTCTTTTTCCTCCCTGCCTTATCATCATTGTCTCTTTTTCCTCCCTGCCTTATCATCATTGTCTCTTTTTCCTCCCTGCCTTATCATCATTGTCTCTTTTTCCTCCCTGCCTTATCATCATTCAGTCTCTTTTTCCTCCCTGCCTTATCATCATTGTCTCTTTTTCCTCCCTGCCTTATCATCATTGTCTCTTTTTCCTCCCTGCCTTATCATCATTGTCTCTTTTTCCTTCCCTGCCTTATCATCATTGTCTCTTTTTCCTCCATGCCTTATCATCATTGTATCTTTTTCCTTCCTGCCTTATCATCATTGTCTCTTTTTCCTTCCTGCCTTATCATCATCCAGTCTCTTTTTCCTCCCTGCCTTATCATCATTGTCACTTTTTCCTTCCTGCCTTATCATAATTGTCTATTTTTCCTCCCTGCCTTATCATCATTCAATCTTTCCCTTCTTTCTGTCCAGGCACCTCTTTCTCTTCTTTCTGTCCAGGCACCCCTTTCCCTTCTTTCTGTCCAGGCACCTCTTTCCCTTCTTTCTGTCCAGGCACCTCTTTCCCTTCTTTCTGTCCAGGCACCTCTTTCCCTTCTTTCTGTCCAGGCACCTCTTTCCCTTCTTTCTGTCCAGGCACCTCTTTCCCTTCTTTCTGTCCAGGCACCTCTTTCCCTTCTTTCTGTCCAGGCACCTCTTTCCCTTCTTTCTGTCCAGGCACCCCTTTCCCTTCTTTCTGTCCATACCCTTCTTTCCCTTCTTTCTGTCCAGGCACCCCTTTCCCTTCTTTCTGTCCAGGCACCCCTTTCCCTTCTTTCTGTCCAGGCACCTCTTTCCCTTCTTTCTGTCCAGGCACCCCTTTCCCTTCTTTCTGTCCAGACACCTCTTTCCCTTCTTTCTGTCCAGGCACCCCTTTCCCTTCTTTCTGTCCAGGCACCTCTTTCCCTTCTTTCTGTCCAGGCACCCCTTTCCCTTCTTTCTGTCCAGGCACCCCTTTCCCTTCTTTCTGTCCAGGCACCTCTTTCCCTTCTTTCTGTCCAGGCACCCCTTTCCCTTCTTTCTGTCCATACACCTCTTTCCCTTCTTTCTGTCCAGGCACCCCTTTCCCTTCTTTCTGTCCAGGCACCTCTTTCCCTTCTTTCTGTCCAGACACCTCTTTCCATTCTTTCTGTCCAGGCACCCCTTTCCCTTCTTTCTGTCCAGACACCTCTTTCCCTTCTTTCTGTCCAGGCACCCCTTTCCCTTCTTTCTGTCCAGGCACCTCTTTCCCTTCTTTCTGTCCAGGCACCCCTTTCCCTTCTTTCTGTCCAGACACCTCTTTCCCTTCTTTCTGTCCAGGCACCTCTTTCCCTTCTTTCTGTCCAGGCACCTCTTTCCCTTCTTTCTGTCCAGACACCTCTTTCCCTTCTTTCTGTCCAGACACCTCTTTCCCTTCTTTCTGTCCAGACACCTCTTTCCCTTCTTTCTGTCCAGACACCTCTTTCCCGCTCTTCCCCCTCCTCCTTTCTTACTTCTCAATGCCTCACTGTGTTGTGGTCATAACTGGCAGGAACCGTGGTGTGTGTGTGTGTGTGTGTGTAACTGTGGTGGCGTGGAGCTCCTGTTATAAATGATGCCTTTTGGACTCCAGTCGCCTGTTGAATGGACGCTCTCTCTGCGGTCTCTGAAAAAAGCAAGGGAGATGGAGGGACGTGTGTTTCCCATTACCATAGTGTTTCCTCTTCTGCCCTGCTCCCCTGCAGCTTGGGCCATACTGCAGTCTGGAGCTGATGCTGAGTGGCAGGTTGTCAGTGTGCACTTCATAGACTCATCTGCAATAATACAGACTCACGCAAACACTCACACACATAAGTAAAGAATTCAAACGCACACATAGGCACAGGCACAGGCACAGACAGGGCGAGAGAGAGACAGACATAGTGTGTTTGAGGGTTAATGGGTTGGTGGGAGACTGTTTGAGTCTACAGAGCAGCTGAACTGACTTACATGGACACTGCTCTGGATTAAGACAACTAACCAAATCCAACCAACCGCTCGTACTTCACCAAGCCCCCTTTCAACAAGAGACTAGCCAACCGCTCGTACTTCACTGAGCCCCCTTTCAACAAGAGACTAGACAACCGCTCGTACTTCACCAAGCCCCCTTTCAACAAGAGACTAGCCAACCGCTCGTACTTCACTGAGCCCCCTTTCAACAAGAGACTAGACAACCGCTCGTACTTCACCAAGCCCCCTTTCAACAAGAGACTAGCCAACCGCTCGTACTTCACCAAGCCCCCTTTCAACAAGAGACTAGACAATACTTCACCAAGCCCCCTTTCAACAAGAGACTAGCCAACCGCTCGTACTTCACCAAGCCCCCTTTCAACAAGAGACTAGACAACCGCTCGTACTTCACCAAGCCCCCTTTCAACAAGAGACTAGCCAACCGCTCGTACTTCACCAAGCCCCCTTTCAACAAGAGACTAGCCAACCGCTCGTACTTCACCAAGCCCCCTTTCAACAAGAGACTAGCCAACCGCTCGTACTTCACCAAGCCCCCTTTTGATAATGTGGTAACCATCATCTGTCCTTTAGATCCAGCTTGATAATACATTTGATAATGTGGTAACCATCCTCTGTCCTTTAGATCCAGCTTGATAATACATTTGATAATGTGGTAACCATCCTCTGTCCTTTAGATCCAGCTTGATAATTCATTTGATCATGTGGTGCCCTGCTATTTTTACTATAACCGTTCCAAGGTCTGCTTTTCTCCTATTTGTATAATCGGCGGCTGTCCCAAATGGCACCCTATTCCCTATATAGTGCACTACTTTTTTACTAGGGATAATTTGGGACGCACCCACGGTCTGTGTAACGTCCAGAGCACTCATCCACATCAGGTTTCCTCTAGCTCTGTGTGAACGGCCCAACTTTCCCCTCTTTCTAAGTGAAGAGGCTGAGCACAGTTTTCCGACTGTCTCTTTTAATAAAGAGCACAGACACACAGAAAGACCGACTGTCTCTTTTAATAAAGAGCACAGACACACAGAAAGAACGACTGCCTTATCCTTCTGTTTCTCTCTTTTGTTCCTCTTCATCTTTTCCAAACTATTGACCCAGAGCTGGTCTCTCCATCTATTCGTTGCTCGATGTGCAATAGGGGAAACTGTTCATTAACAAGCCCGTGTGATTGACTGTTGACAGGTGGGCTGCCTGGGGGACACAGTGATGTCACTTCCCATGTGGGCCATATTTGTCCTGCAAATCAGGAATCAGCGTCTCGACTGGAAACATGTCAGTGTCAGTGAGGCAGGGGGAATATGCTATGGTTAGTTAAATGTGTGTGTGTGTGTGTGTGTGTGTGTGTGTGTGTGTGTGTGTGTGTGTGTGTGTGTGTGTGTGTGTGTGTGTGTGTGTGTGTGTGTCTGCCCACTATGTAATTGGTAATTTGACTGGATGCTCCAGCACCCTGCTGTCTTGTCTATGTCCAGCAGGTTCTGATGGTTTAGAAGAGAAATGCAATAGTAAGACAACAGTTACCATCTGGCTGGTCTCCATGAAAATATTATGACAACATAGCAGCTCTGCACCTGCTCTGACTCCTTATTGCACTGCAGCCATGGAGGAGGTCACAGGTTGGCTTGGACCAGGATGAACAACTTCATCAAAATGTATTTGGCAGGAGCTGGAGGGGGATAGGAAATAACTCCCTCCTTATGGGAACAAAGGAAGAGAATGAAAGGGAAGAAAAGGTAGAGGAAGGACCAGCAGCTGCTTTGGGTCTGGCCCTGCACTAGAGGCAGCTTGAGGATCTCCAGGGGCTTTCCTGTTGCTTCAGATGGATTTAAATGAAGTCCCTGCATGGCTGTCTGCATTCAGGAAGGTCAGTTAGTCAGTGTTGTTGTTAGGGTCACTGTGTCAGCCTGGGGGGTTGAACACGCCTCAGTCAACCCTTATTAGAGCACTAGTCAGGTTATTACAGCAGTCAGTCAGTCAGTGGTATGCTCTGTGGTCCCTTTTCAAATCACATTTATTTATATAGCCCTTCTTACATCAGCTGATATATCAAAGTTTTCATTTTTGCACATGACTTGTTATTTTCAACACAAAGCACACGAAACACATTTAGATAACGAATTTACAAGTTAAATAACTTTAAAAGTAGGTAACATAAACATAACCACATGTAATATATGGATAGTATACGCATCAACGTCCCAATGCACTTACACCTCACTTTTCTATTTTTCTATTATTATTGCATAAAACAGGTCAGAATTCTGTGGAACGCCAAAGTCACATCTGAAAATGTTTTACCGGGTGTGATGTAATATTTAGGACCAGGCAGCCAGCCCATTCACTATAATTAACCTCCAACAGAAATAACTTCAAATGTTTAACTTGAAAGTAAACCAAATTGCTTGCACTGATGACTACTGGCTAAAAACCTTTTTTTGCCAACTTAAAAGCTAATATATTTTATTTTATGAATTTATTTATTTTTACAAACCAACTTGCAAGGTTGCTAAGGAACTAGCCTGCTAACGTTATCCCTACCAGCCTGCCTGACGTTAAGCACGAGTCTGCCAGTTCCTATGAACACCTAGCTTACAGCTACATTAAATTCAACCAAAGTTTTGGAAATACATAACGCCATCTCACCAATTCAAACAAATCATGTTAGCTAGCTATATGCAGTTATCTTAGCCAGCGAGCTAGCCAGCCAGCTAACTTTAGCTATTTAGCCAGCTAGCTATATGCAGTTATCTTAGCCAGCGAGCTAGCCAGCCAGCTAACTTTAGCTATTTAGCCAGCTAGCTATATGCATTTATCTTATCTTAGTTATCTTAGCCAGCGAGCTAGCCAGCCAGCTAACTTTAGCTATTTAGCCAGCTAGCTATATGCAGTTATCTTATCTTCGTTATCTTAGCCAGCGAGCTTGCCAGCCAGCTAACTTTAGCTATTTAGCCAGCTAGCTATTTAGCCAGCTAGCTATATGCAGTTATCTTATCTTCGTTATCTTAGCCAGCGAGCTAGCCAGCCAGCTAACTTTAGCTATTTAGCCAGCTAGCTATTATCCTAGGAAGCCAACCACCACGGATAGACCACAACTAAAACATAACTGCAGATCAAAAGCAAAGAGAGATCAGAGACTTCCATATATATGACTGGGGCCATCCGATGGTCAAACTTTTAAGAGTGCAGGCTGAGTTAGCTACCAAAGCCAGGGAGAGACAGAAATATCGGTAGTTTAGAAGATATCCGGAAATAAGTTAGTTAATTTTTGGGTTATTACATATTTATGTTTGTACTTAAAGGTAACCAGATCGTACAACTAAGTCTTTGGCCACTCTTTGTTGTTACTTTGGTGAGTAAAAACGTATGCTTCCTACCCTTTAAAACTAAATGTGGGGAGCTAATTAGCAACCAAATTAGCATCCACCTTAACATGTCACAGACCTATGGTAAACAGACCCAGAGGGTGCATAGGGCACAGGTGTCCCTCACACAGCAGCCCAAGCGTGGCTCAGCTGGGGGGCCGCATTCCTGCAGGCAAGCTATGATGGTTCACTCACTGTCCACACACGTACACACATACACACATGGTGGAAGAGTGACCAGCTTGAATGCCGTCCAACAGACCTGCGGGGGAGGTTTATTTTTCTCCCATGTAGCCTGTGTTCTAGACCCTTACCTCCCAGCTCATCTCATCCCATTCTCCCTTCTCAGCCTCCACACTAACTGGGGTCACTCTTCCAGTACGTTGTCTGTGTAGCCCAGGCTGAGACCTCTATCTGAGATGTGTGTGTGGAGGGTGCATAGGGCACAGGTGTCCCTCACACAGCAGCCCAAGCGTGGCTCAGCTAGAGGGGCTGCATTCCTGCAGCCAAGCTATGATGGTTCACTCATTGTCACACAAACTGGTAGAGCGACCAGCATACACACACATACACATATTGCTGTCATGCACACACACGCACTCATCAAACAGTGTACCCACAGACACACTAACAATGTGACTGTGTCTCAACCAGTGTGTTAACTCTGTCAGGGTTTCAGAACACACAGACAGAACACACAGACAGACACTAACAATGTCAACGTGTCTCAACCAGTGTGTTAACTCTGTCAGGGTTTCAGAACACACAGACAGAACACACAGACAGACACTAACAATGTCAACGTGTCTCAACCAGTGTGTTATCTCTGTCAGGGTTTCAGAACACACAGACAGAACACACAGACAAACACACAGACAGACACTAACAATGTCAACGTGTCTCAACCAGTGTGTTATCTCTGTCAGGGTTTCAGAACACACAGACAGAACACACAGACAGACACTAACAATGTCAACGTGTCTCAACCAGTCTATCATCTGTCAGTGTTTCAGAGCACACATTCAGAACACACATTCAGAGCACACATTCAGAACACACATTCAGAGCACACATTCAGAGCACACATTCAGAACACACATTCAGAACACACATTCAGAGCACACATTCAGAACACACATTCAGAGCACACATTCAGAACACACATTCAGAGCACACATTCAGAACACACATTCAGAGCACACATTCAGAACACACATTCAGAACACACATTCAGAACACACATTCAGAGCACACATTCAGAACACACATTCAGAACACACATTCAGAACACACATTCAGAACACACATTCAGAGCACGCATTCAGAACACACATTCAGAACACGCATTCAGAACACGCATTCAGAACACGCATTCAGAACACGCATTCAGAACACGCATTCAGAGCACGCATTCAGAGCACGCATTCAGAACACGCATTCAGAACACGCATTCAGAACACGCATTCAGAGCACACATTCAGAACACACATTCAGAACACACATTCAGAACACACATTCAGAACACACATTCAGAACACACATTCAGAGCACACATTCAGAGCACACATTCAGAACACACATTCAGAGCACACATTCAGAGCACACATTCAGAACACACATTCAGAGCACACATTCAGAACACACATTCAGAACACACATTCAGAACACACATTCAGAACACACATTCAGAGCACACATTCAGAACACACATTCAGAACACGCATTCAGAACACGCATTCAGAGCACGCATTCAGAGCACACATTCAGAACACACATTCAGAGCAGAACACATTCAGAGCACACATTCAGAGCACACATTCAGAGCACACATTCAGAGCACACATTCAGAGCACACATTCAGAGCACACATTCAGAGCACACATTCAGAGCACACATTCAGAGCACACATTCAGAGCACACATTCAGAACACACATTCAGAACACACATTCAGAACACACATTCAGAACACACATTCAGAGCACACATTCAGACACACATTCAGAGCACACATTCAGAACACACATTCAGAACACACATTCAGAGCACACATTCAGAGCACGCATTCAGAGCACGCATTCAGAACACGCATTCAGAACACGCATTCAGAGCACGCATTCAGAGCACGCATTCAGAACACGCATTCAGAGCACGCATTCAGAGCACGCATTCAGAACACGCATTCAGAACACGCATTCAGAACACGCATTCAGAGCACGCATTCAGAGCACGCATTCAGAGCACGCATTCAGAGCACGCATTCAGAGCACGCATTCAGAACACGCATTCAGAACACGCATTCAGAACACGCATTCAGAACACGCATTCAGACACGCATTCAGAGCACACATTCAGAGCACACATTCAGAGCACACATTCAGAACACACATTCAGAGCACACATTCAGAGCACACATTCAGAGCACACATTCAGAACACACATTCAGAACACGCATTCAGAACACGCATTCAGAACACGCATTCAGAACACGCATTCAGACACGCATTCAGAACACGCATTCAGAACACGCATTCAGAACACGCATTCAGAACACGCATTCAGAGCACGCATTCAGAGCACGCATTCAGAACACGCATTCAGAGCACGCATTCAGAGCACGCATTCAGAACACACATTCAGAACACACATTCAGAACACACATTCAGAGCACACATTCAGAGCACACATTCAGAACACACATTCAGAGCACACATTCAGAGCACACATTCAGAGCACACATTCAGAACACACATTCAGAACACACATTCAGAGCACACATTCAGAACACACATTCAGAACACGCATTCAGAACACGCATTCAGAGCACGCATTCAGAGCACGCATTCAGAGCACGCATTCAGAGCACGCATTCAGAGCACGCATTCAGAGCACGCATTCAGAGCACGCATTCAGAGCACGCATTCAGAGCACGCATTCAGAACACGCATTCAGAACACGCATTCAGAACACGCATTCAGAGCACACATTCAGAACACACATTCAGAACACACATTCAGAACACACATTCAGAACACACATTCAGAACACACATTCAGAACACACATTCAGAGCACACATTCAGAGCACACATTCAGAACACACATTCAGAACACACATTCAGAGCACACATTCAGAACACACATTCAGAGCACACATTCAGAGCACACATTCAGAGCACACATTCAGAACACACATTCAGAACACACATTCAGAACACACATTCAGAACACACATTCAGAACACACATTCAGAACACACATTCAGAACACACATTCAGAGCACACATTCAGAGCACACATTCAGAACACACATTCAGAACACACATTCAGAGCACACATTCAGAACACACATTCAGAACACACATTCAGAACACACATTCAGAACACACATTCAGAACACACATTCAGAGCACACATTCAGAACACACATTCAGAACACACATTCAGAGCACACATTCAGAGCACACATTCAGAGCACACATTCAGAACACACATTCAGAACACACATTCAGAACACACATTCAGAACACACATTCAGAACACACATTCAGAACACACATTCAGAACACACATTCAGAACACACATTCAGAGCACACATTCAGAGCACACATTCAGAGCACACATTCAGAACACACAGACCATGTCACAACAACATACATCATCATATAGCAGTAGAAGGACCGGTTACAGGGATAGGTTGCAAAATTCCAGGAGGCTCTATTTGACAGTATAGACAGGCTGTGTTTGACAGTATAGACAGGCTGTATTTGACAATATAGACAGGCTGTATTTGACAATATAGACAGGCTGTATTTGACAATATTGACAGGCTGTATTTGACAGTATAGACAGGCTGTATTTGACAGTATAGACAGGCTGTATTTGACAGTATAGACAGGCTGTATTTGACAGTATAGACAGGCTGTATTTGACAGTATAGACAGGCTGTATTTGACAGTATAGACAGGCTGTATTTGACAGTATAGACAGGCTGTATTTGACAGTATAGACAGGCTGTATTTGACAGTATAGACAGGCTGTATTTGACAGTATAGACAGGCTGTATTTGACAGTACAGACAGGCTGTATTTGACAGTATAGACAGGCTGTATTTGACCGTATAGACAGGCTGTATTTGACAGTATAGACAGGCTGCATTTGACAGTATAGACAGGCTGTATTTGACAGTATAGACAGGCTGTATTTGACAGTATAGACAGGCTGTATTTGACAGTATAGACAGGCTGTATTTGACAGTATAGACAGGCTGTATTTGACAGTATAGACAGGCTGTATTTGACAGTATAGACAGGCTGTATTTGACAGTATAGACAGGCTGTATTTGACAGTATAGACAGGCTGTGTTTGACAGTATAGACAGGCTGTATTTGACAGTATAGACAGGCTGTGTTTGACAGTATAGACAGGCTGTATTTGACAGTATAGACAGGCTGTATTTGACAGTATAGACAGGCTGTGTTTGACAGTATAGACAGGCTGTATTTGACAGTATAGACAGGCTGTGTTTGACAGTATAGACAGGCTGTATTTGACAGTATAGACAGGCTGTATTTGACAGTATAGACAGGCTGTGTTTGACAGTATAGACAGGCTGTATTTGACAGGCTCTGTTTGACAGTATAGACAGGCTGTATTTGACAATATAGACAGGCTGTATTTGACAATATTGACAGGCTGTATTTGACAATATAGACAGGCTGTATTTGACAGTATAGACAGGCTGTATTTGACAGTATGGACAGGCTGTATTTGACAGTATAGACAGGCTGTATTTGACAGTATAGACAGGCTGTATTTGACAGTATAGACAGGCTGTATTTGACAGTATAGACAGGCTGTATTTGACAGTATAGACAGGCTGTATTTGACCGTATAGACAGGCTGTATTTGACAGTATAGACAGGCTGTATTTGACAGTACAGACAGGCTGACAGGCTATTTGACAGTATAGACAGGCTGTATTTGACAGTATAGACAGGCTGTATTTGACAGTATAGACAGGCTGTATTTGACCGTATAGACAGGCTGTATTTGACAGTATAGACAGGCTGTGTTTGACAGTATAGACAGGCTGTATTTGACAATATAGACAAGCTGTATTTGACAATATTGACAGGCTGTATTTGTATTTGACAATATAGACAGGCTGTATAGACAGGCTGTATTTGACAGTATAGACAGGCTGTATTTGACAGTATAGACAGGCTGTATTTGACAGTATAGACAGGCTGTATTTGACAGTATAGACAGGCTGTATTTGACAGTATAGACAGGCTGTATTTGACAGTATAGACAGGCTGTATTTGACAGTATAGACAGGCTGTATTTGACAGTATAGACAGGCTGTATTTGACAGTATAGACAGGCTGTATTTGACAGTTAGACAGGCTGTATTTGACAGTATAGACAGGCTGTATTTGACAGTATAGACAGGCTGTATTTGACAGTATAGACAGGCTGTATTTGACAGTATAGACAGGCTGTATTTGACAGTATAGACAGGCTGTATTTGACCGTATAGACAGGCTGTATTTGACAGTATAGACAGGCTGCATTTACATTTGACAGGTATAGACAGGCTGTATTTGACAGTATAGACAGGCTGTATTTGACAGTATAGACAGGCTGTATTTTTGACACAGTATAGACAGGCTGTATTTGACAGTATAGACAGGCTGTATTTGACAGTATAGACAGGCTGTATTTGACAGTATAGACAGGCTGTATTTGACAGTATAGACAGGCTGGATTTGACAGTATAGACAGGCTGTATTTGACAGTATAGACAGGCTGTATTTGACAGTATAGACAGGCTGTATTTGACAGTATAGACAGGCTGTATTTGACAGTATAGACAGGCTGTATTTGACAGTATAGACAGGCTGTGTTTGACAGTATAGACAGGCTGTATTTGTATAGACATTTGACAGTATAGACAGGCTGTGTTTGACAGTATAGACAGGCTGTGTTTGACAGTATATTTGACAGACAGGCTGTGTTTGACAGTATGGACAGGCTGTATTTGACAGTATAGACAGGCTGTATTTGACAGTATAGACAGGCTGTATTTGACAGTATAGACAGGCTGTATTTGACAGTATAGACAGGCTGTATTTGACAGTATAGACAGGCTGTATTTGACAGTATAGACAGGCTGTATTTGACAGTATAGACAGGCTGTGTTTGACAGTATAGACAGGCTGTATTTGACAGTATAGACAGGCTGTATTTGACAGTATAGACAGGCTGTATTTGACAGTATAGACAGGCTGTGTTTGACAGTATAGACAGGCTGTATTTGACAGTATAGACAGGCTGTATTTGACAGTATAGACAGGCTGTATTTGACAGTATAGACAGGCTGTATTTGACAGTATAGACAGGCTGTGTTTGACAGTATAGACAGGCTGTATTTGACAGTATAGACAGGCTGTATTTGACCGTATAGACAGGCTGTATTTGACAGTAT